>NC_091993.1:64233140-64357911 GCF_044704955.1 Pristiophorus japonicus
GGGGAGAGCGGGAGGGAGGGGGGGAGAGCGGGAGGGAGAGCGGGAGGGAGGGGGGGAGAGCGGGAGGGAGGGGGGGGGAGCGGGAGGGGGGGAGAGCGGGAGGGGGGGAGAGCGGGGGGGATGGAGGGGGGGAGAGCGGGAGAGAGGCAGGGGGGGGCGAGAGGGGGAGGGGGGAGAGAGGGGGAGGGGGAGGGGTGAAGAGAGGGAGGGGTGAAGAGAGGGGGGGGGAAGTGAGGGGGGGAAGGGAGGGGAAGAGAGGGAGGGAGGGGAAGAGAGGGAGGGAGGGGAAGAGAGGGAGGGAGGGGGAGAGAGGGAGGGAGGGGGAGAGAGAGAGGGGGAGAGAGGGAGGGAGGGAGGGGGAGAGAGGGAGGGGGAGAGAGGGAGGGAGGGAGGGGGAGAGAGGGAGGGAGGGGGGGAGAGAGGGAGGGAGGGGGGGAGAGAGGGAGAGAGGGAGGGAGTGAGGGGAGAGAGGGAGGGAGGGGGAGAGAGGGAGGGAGGGAGGGGGAGAGAGGGAGGGAGGGAGGGAGGGGGAGAGAGGGAGGGAGGGGGAGAGAGGGAGGGAGGGGGAGAGAGGGAGGAAGGGGGAGAGAAGGGGGGGGAGAGTGGGAGGGAGGGGGTGAGAGAGGGAGGGAGGGAGGGGGGGGAAGAGAAGGGGGGAGAAGAGAAGGAGGGGAGAAGAGAGAGAGGGAGGGGTGGAAGAGAGGGAGGGATGGTGGTGGGGTGGAGAGGGTGGTGGGGTGGAGAGGAGAGAAGGCAAAGTAAGTATTGGTGGTGACAATGAAAGGAACATTGGCGTTACAATTGACTGACAGCACATTGTGTTAATTCGATAGCCCCACAATATCTGTAGTAACTGTTATCCAAAGATTCAGGTTACTGCTTCAGTCAACATTTCTCTGCCCAATACCAAGCCTCCCAGCGATGCAAGTGGAAAGTCTAGCCCTCGATAACTAAAGACAGATTGTTTGGAGTGAAAGAATATTCCATTTTAATCGAGCACACTCAGAATTTCCTCCGTCCATTCCCAGATTCTTTGTGCATCCCCTAAATTACCCAAAATGTCCAAAGTCTGCAGCAGTGTCTGCACTCACTGCTGGAACTAGTATCAGCACTTCACTGCTTGCCAGTGTTTGATTTTGGTCACATGCAACATTACAGCTTATTTTGAAATGAACAATAGCGCAGAGATTTGTGTTCGTAGTGCTCCCCTTCTTCATCTATATTAGAGAAAACGCTCTTGGCAGACACTTCAAACGTGTTCCTGTTACCTTGGTGGCAGCCTTGCTCCCTCCCTGACTACTCTGGCGACATCAGTTCCAGGAAGACTCCCTACAGACTTGGGGCGAGAACAGGAAGTGAAGAAAACTGCTGACCTGCTGTGGGCTACTCGGGCACTGACTGACCCTGGGGACGCACATAGTGGGAGGCAGATTTCCCAGCCTGAGTCAGCAGCTGAAGTCACAAAGCAACAGAGCCCATGTGCAGATAGCCAGGGATACTCCCTGTGATCCACACCGCCAGGGCACTCAGACAGAGATGGAGGCTCCACTGGGGAGTCTCCGTGACATTAATCAAACTGATTTTTATTTATATATTCAAGTTTGAGAAGTGCCCTGAGTTTAATTGCCCTTTGTAGTCACACAGTCGGGGAAATGCAGACACTTACTACAATGCCGTACTGCCCCCAGGCGATGGTATTGGCCCGTGTTGCTGGTCCCCGGATGTCTCCCAGCCTTTTCATCCAGCGCCTGGGCTTCTTGTAGTTTGGGACTTTATTAACGAATTTCAGCTTTGGCTTCTCCGGAATGATCACATCTGAGAAAACAAAGCCACAACCGTCCAGCAGCTCACTGCGTCCCAATAATCAGCAGCCCCTGTCCCCTTCCACATCTCCACGACTCTTGTGTTATGGTCAGTGAGAATTAGAAATATTTACCAGAGAACCCACTTTCCTTCCTTCCTTCCTCCCTCCCTCCCTCCCACACTGTGTCCAGGAGTAATTCCCTATAAACTGGGAACAAGAACAGGAAGAAAAGATAACTTCAGACCTGCTGTGGGCTGCTCAGGGGCTGATTGACACCATTTTTTTTAAATAGTGTCAGCTTTGGCTCAGTTGGTAACACCCTCGCCTCGGAGTCACAAAAATCTAGGTGCAGTACTGAAGGAGTGGTGCACTGTCAGAGATGCCGTCTTTCGGATGAGTCATTAAACCGAGGCCCCGTCTGCCCTCTCAGGTGGACTTAAAAGATCCCATGGTGCGATTTCGAAGAAGAGCAGGGGAATTAGCCCCTATGTCCTGGCCAATATTTATCCCTCAATCCACATCACTAAAAAAGCATTGCTGTTTGTGGGAGCTTGATGTGTGCAAAGACAGCCCCTCCGACAGAGCAGCACTCCTTCAGTACTGCACTCGAGTGCCAGCCTACATTATGCGCTCAAGTGGAGCGGGAGTGGGACTTGAACCCACGACCTTCTTTCAACAATTTATTGAAGGCAAGTCGTGTTTAACCAACTTGATCCGAGTTTTTTGATGAGGTAACAGAGAGGGTTGCGGTTGACGTGGTGTACATGGATTTCCAAAAGACGTTCTACAAAGTGCCACATAATAGGCTTGTCAGCAAAGTTGAAGGCCATGGAATAAAAGGGACAGTGGCAGCATGGATACGGGATTGGCTCAGTGACAGGAAACAGAGAGTAGTGGTGAATGGTTGTTTTTCGGACTGGAGGAAGGTATACAGTGGTGTTCCCCAGGGGTCGGTACTGGGACCATTGCTTTTCTTGATATATATTAATGACTTGGACTTGTGGGCACAATTTCAAAATTTGCAGATGACACAAAACTTGGAAGTATAGTGTACAGTGAGGAGGATAGGGATCGACTTCAAGAGGACAGAGACACGCTGGTGAAATGGGCGGACACATGGCAGATTAAATTTAACACAGAAAAGTGTGAAGTGATACATTTTGGAAGAAAGAATGAGGAGAGGAAATATAAATTAAAGGGTACAAGTGCACAAATCATTGAAGATGGCAGGGCAGGTTGAGAAAGCAGTTAAAAAAGCTTATGGAATCCTGCATTTCATCAACAGTGGTATAGAGTACAAAAGTGTGGAAATGATGATGAACCTGTATACAACACTGGTTCAGCCTCAACTGGAGTATTGTGTCCAATTCTGGGCACCGCACTTTAGGAAGGATGTGAAGGCCTTAGCGAGGGTGCAGAAAAGATTTACGAGAATGATTCCAGGGATGAGGGACTTCAGTTACGTGGATAGACTGGAGAAGCTGGGGTTGTTCTCCTTAGAGCAGAGAAGGTTGAGAGAAGATTTGATAGAGGTGTTCAAAATCATGAAGAGTTCAGACAGAGTAGATAGAGAGAAACTGTTCCCATTGGCGGAAGGGTCGAGAACCAGAGGATACAGATTTAAGGTGATTGGCGAAAGGCGACATAAGGAAACACTTTTTTACGCAACGAGTGGTTAGGATCTGGAATGCACGGCCTGAAAGGGTGGTGGAGACAGACTCAATCACGGCTTTCCAAAGGGAATTGAGTAAGTACCTGAAAGAAGCAAATTTACAGAGCTACAGGGAACGGGCGAGTTGCTCTTGCAGAGAGCCGGCACAGGCTCGACGGGCCAAATGCCCTCCTTCTGTGTTGCAACCATTCTATGATTCTAACTCAGAGACGAGAGTGCTACCCACTAAGCCATGGTGGATACCTGACACAAATATTAAAGACACTTCGGAGTTGTACTCACGACAAAAGGGCAAGTTTTCATATGCCGTTTGGTCTCTGATCTGAAACTCAGGCCTTACCCAGATCAGGGACTTGACTTGACTGAGGTGTCAACCACTAGAGATTATATGGGGTGTCCAGCATATTCACCTGATGTTTGAAAGGTGGGAACTACCACACCAGCAGACTGGCTTTTGTAGCAGAGGAGCGGTGAGGGATTGTGGCGGAGGTGCGGCGAATGTTTTTGTGATGGAGGAGCGGCGAAAGATCGTGGCGGAGGTGTGGCGAATGTTTGTGGCAGAGGATTGGCGAGTGGCGGAGGTGTGGCGAATTAGGGTATGGGGCCCAGAAGAGCCGAGGGCCCAGGGGCAGCACGGACCAGCCCACACTATGATATGTGTGCGCACTAGGTCCGTGCAGCAGAGCTGGTCTCCAGTCATCCTGGTTAACCCTTGCCACTGGATAAAGGCCTTGCTCTGTCAAGCCCGTGTGGTGGCTGGTGTGCAACGGTCACCACACGTTAAAAAAATCCACGCAGACATCTTCCACCCCCTCAATTGGAGTTCAGGACTGGAACATCGGGTACTTCTTTGAAACATCTGTGAACTCATTGGAAGCAAGTCATCCTCGTTCGAGGGACCGCCTTTGATGATGAGACTGATGCATCCAAGTGAATGCACAGAATCACAGTAAAATAGAGTACAATACACGGAAATAGTGCACGGGATAAAAGCCGTTTGTAGGCTGCATTTCTTACACAGTTTGATGAAACACAGAACTTTTGTTCTAAAACAACCTTACATAGACCTTCACAATACAATGCTGCACATGGATGGTGGAAGTTTTCCATCCATGAAATTCAGATCTCGAACCAGAACTGAAGCTGGGCAACGAGATATACTAAGGGACGTCCTTGAGGGTTAGATGACTTCCTTGCAGTAAATTGACAGACCTCACAACTTGAGGAATTGTGCCAAGTGATAGGAGGATGACAAATATCACATGCCTGTTCAAAGAAAATGAGAAGGTTAGCCAGGAAATGATATGGCAATCGGTCTTACTTCGGTTGTGGATAAACTTCAAGAGTCCATAATATGGGATAAAACTGGAAAGGTAAAACGCTATTTTGGTAGCAATATCTCGCCTGAGTCAGAAGGTTGTGGGTTCAAGTCTCAATCATAAGATTCAGCCTGACACACCAGTGCAGTACTGAGGGAGTGCTGCATTGTCGGAGGTGTTGCCTTTCGAATGAGACGTTAAACTGAGGCCCCAACTCAGGTGGATGTAAAAGATCCCATGGCACTATTTGAAGGAAGGGCAGGGGAGGACTCCCTGCTGACCTAGCCGATATTTATCCCTCAACCAACATCACGAAAACAGATTATCTGGTCATCATCACATTGCTGTTTATGGGATCTTGTACACAAATTTGTTGCAGTATTCCCCACACTACAACAGTGTCTACACTTCAGATGTACTTAATTGGCCATAAAGCACTTAGGGACATCCTTGTGTCGTGAAAGGCATTATATAAATGCAAGTCTTTCTTTCTATTGAAGGATTTTCAACGTACACCTGTAAAGGGCAGATGCGTTTTGACTATTTGAACTGATATTTAAAAGGAAATATCAGAGTGATATATGGTGGATGTGTATATGGATTTTCAGAAAGTGTTTGATAAGGTGATACATAAGAAATTGGTTACAAGACCCAAGGTATTAAAAGGAATGAACCCATGTGGATTGGGAGCTAGCGGGGGACCAGGAAGCAAAGAGTAGGAGTAAATGGACATTTATTTGGGTTAACAGGGTGTTGCCCAGGGATTGGTACTAGGACCACTTCTGGATTCTATTTATATAAAACAATTTGGTCAAAGCCACAAGAGGAATAATATCGATATTTGATGCTACCAAATTAGACAACTGGCAGACGGTGAGGCAGGGTGCGGGAGAACATACGACAGGTTAGTGGAGTGGGCAGGTGCAGATCAATGTTGAGAGTAGCAGCAACAACGTGTATTTATATAGCGACTTTAGCATAGTGAAACGTCCCAAGGCACTTCACAGGAGTATTATGAGACAAAAGATTTTACACCGAACAACATAAGGAGAAATTAGGGCAGATGACCAAAAGCTTGATTTTAAGAACATAAGAATTAGTAGCAGCAATAGGCCATTGGCCCCTCGAGCCTGCTCCACCATTTAATAAGATCATGGCTGATCTGATCTTGGGCTCAGCTCCACTTCCCTTCCCACTCCCCATAACCCTTCACTCCCCTATCGTTAAAAAATCTGTCTACACTGCCTAGTCTACCTGTCTGATACTGCCCAGTCTACCACTGTCTGTCCCTGCCCAGTGTATCTCTGTCTGTCCCTGCCCAATCTATCCGGTCTGATCCTGCCCAATGTATCTCTGTCTGACCCTGCCCAGTGTATCTCTGTCTGTCCCTGCCCAATCTATCCGGTCTGATCCTGCCCAATGTATCTCTGTCTGACCCTGCCCAGTGTATCTCTGTCTGTCCCTGCCCAGTCTATCCGCTGTCTGACGCTTCCCCGTTTAGTCTCTGTCTGACCCTGCCTGCTCCACTTCCCTGCCCACTGCCCATAACCCTTCACTCCCTTATCATTCAAAAATCTGTCTATCTCCACCTTAAATATATTCAATGACCCAGCCTCCACCGTTTGCTGCGGCAGAGAATTCCACAGGTTTACGACCCTGAGAGAATAAATTTCTCCTCATCTCAGTTCCAAATGGGCAACCCCTTATTCTTAAACTATGCCCCCTAGTTCTAGATTTCCCCCACAAGTGGTAACATCCTCTCTGCATCGACCTTGTCGAGCTCCCTCAGTATCTTATATGTTTCGATTCTTCTAAACTCCAATGAGTATAGACCCAACCTGCGCAAAGTTTCTTCAAAAGTCAACCCAATCATCTCAGGAATCAACCAAGTGAACCTTAGCTGAACAGCCTCCAATGCAAGTATATCCTTCCTTAAATAAGGAGGCCAAAACTGTACGCAGTACTCCAGGTGTGGTCTCACCAATGCCCTGTACAGTTGTAGCAGGACTTCTCTGTTTTTATAATCTATCCCCCTTGCAATAAAGGCCAACATTCCATTTGCCTTCCTGATCACTTGCTGTACCTGCATACTAACTGTTGTGTTCCTAACACAGATGAGGCTGCACACGGAGGTTAAAGTAATAGGTCCTTCTGTAAACATAGAAACATAGAAAATAGGTGCAGGAGTAGGCCATTCGGCCCTTCGAGCCTTCACCACCATTCAATAAGATCATGGCTGATCATTCCTTCAGTACCACTTTCCTGCTTTCTCTCCATACCCCTTGATCCCTTTAGCAGTAAGGGCCATATCTAACTCCCTCTTGAATATATCCAATGAACTGGCACCAACAACATTCTCTGAGTGAAGAAGTTTCTCCTCATCTCAGTCCTATAAATGGCCTGCCTCTTATCCTAAGACTGTGTCCCCTGATTCTGGACTTCCCCAACAACGGGAACATTCTTCCCGCATCTAACCTGTCCAGTCCCATCAGAATCTTATATGTTTCTATAAGATCCCCTCTCATCCTTTTAAACTCCAGTGTATAAAGGCCCAGTTGATCCAGTCTCTCCTCATATGTCAGTCCAGCCATCCCTGGAATCAGTCTGGTGAACCTTTGCTGCACTCCCTCAATAGCAAGAACGTCCTTCCTCAGATTAGGAGACCAAAACTGAACACAATATTCCAGGTGAGGCCTCACCAAGGCCCTGTACAACTGCAATAAGACTTCCCTGCTCCTATACTCAAATCCCCTAGCTATGAAGGCCAATATATCATTTGCCTTCTTCACCGCCTGCTATACCTGCATGCCAACTTTCAATTACTGATGAACCATGACACCAGGTCTCGTTGCACCTCCCCTTTTCCTAATCTGCCGCCATTCAGATAATATTCTGCCTTCGTGTTTTTACCCCCAAAGTGGATAACCTCACATTTATCCACATTATACTGCATCTGCCATGCATTTGCCCACTCACCTAACCTGTCCAAGTCACCCTGCAGCCGCTTAAGAGTCCTCCTCATAGTCCACACTGCCACCCAGTTTAGTGTCATCTGCAAACTTGGAGATATTACACTCGATTCCAACCTCTATATCATTAATATATATTGTGAAGAGCTGGGGTCCCAGCACTGAGCCCTGCGGCACTCCACTAGTCACTGCCTGCCATTCTGAAAAGGCCCTGTTTATCCCGACTCTCTGCTTCCTGTCTGCCAACCAGTTCTCTATCCACGTCAGTACATTACCCCCAATACCATGTGCTTTGATTTTTCACACCAATCTCTTGTGTGGGACCTTGTCAAAAGCCTTTTGAAAGTCTAAATACACCACATCCACTGGTTCTCCCTTGTCCACTCTACTAGTTACATCCTCAAAAAATTCCAGAAGATTTGTCAAGTATGATTTCCCTTTCATAAATCCATGCTGACTTGGACCAATCCTGTCACTGCTTTCCAAATGCGTTGCTATTTCATCCTTAATGATTCTGTACTCTGTTTCGATATAGTGCCATGGGATCTTTTACAACCACCTGAGAGGAGAGACAGGGCATCCGATTAACGTCTCATCCACAAGACAGCACGGCACCTCTGATAGTGCAGCACGCTAGTACTCTACAGTGGGACTTGAACTCATGATCTTATGACTCAGATGCAAGAATGCCAACACTATGCCATGGCTGGCCAATGGAAACAGATATCAAGAGCTGCAACCCGGCTGCATTTTTAACTCCTCTAGCGTACAGAACAACTGCAGTGTCCCAAAATACAGCCCAGTTTGGCAGTCAAAGCTGGCAACTTCTGGTCTATGTGGCTCAAAACAACACTCTGTGGTGCACTAACCCACCAAGCTATTGGGAGAGCAGCAGACACACTATTATATCCACAACTCTGGTAAGCAAGCTTTTCTTCCTTCCTGTTTGGTACAACTGTTGCTGCAACTTTAACTACAGCCCTTCCCTACAACAGGCAACAGGATAAAGTGCGGAACAAGGTTGTTTCTAACTCACCATTATAACTGGGAGGATGCCCATATGTCTTCAGTCCAACTGAAAGAACATTTGTATAATTCTGATATGGACCTGTAATGAAAGATGATGTTATTGAGTGTGGAATATTGAATTGTGCTCACTGCGGGCACAGCACAGACTCTGGGACACCCAGCCCACTGTGGGCACAGACCCCGCACCCAGCTCACTGTGGGCACAGACCCCGGGAACACCCAGCTCACTGTGGGCACAGACCCCGCACCCAGCTTACTGTGGGCACAGGCCCCGGGAACACCCAGCTCACTGTGGGCACAGACCCTGGGAACACCCAGCTCACCGTGGGCACAGACCCCGCACCCAGCTCACTGTGGGCACAGACTCCGGGACATCCAGCTCACTGTGGGCACAGACCCCGGGACACCCGGCTCACTGTGCGCACAGACCACGGGGCACCCAGCTCACTGTGGGCACAGGCCCCGGGACACACAGCTCACTGTGGGCACAGAACCCGCACCCAGCTCACTGTGGGCACAGATCCCGGGGAACACCCAGCTCACTGTGGGCACAGACCCCGCACCCAGCTCACTGTAGGCACAGACCCCCGGAACACCCAGCTCACCGTGGGCACAGACCCCGCACCCAGCTCACTGTGGGCACAGACTCCGGGACATCCAGCTCACTGTGGGCACAGGCCCCGGGACACACAGCTCACTGTGGGCACAGATCCCGCACCCAGCTCACTGCGGGAACAGACCCCGGGACACACAGCTCACTGTGGGCACAGTTCCCGCACCCAGCTCACTGCGGGCACAGGCCCCGGGAACACCCAGCTCACTGTGGGCACAGACCCCGCACCCAGCTCACTGTGGGCACAGACCCTGGGAACACCCAGCTCACTGTGGGCACAGACCCCGCACCCAGCTCACTGTGGGCACAGGCCCCGGGGCACACAGCTCACTGTGGGCACAGACCCCGGGAACACCCAGCTCACCGTGGGCACAGACCCCGCACCCAACTCACTGTGGGCACAGACTCCGGGACACCCAGCTCACTGTGGGCACAGACCCCGGGACACCCAGCTCACTGTGCGCACAGACCCCGGGGCACCCAGCTAACTGTGGGCACAGACCTTGGGACACACAGCTCACTGTGGGCACAGACCCCGCACCCAGCTCACTGCGGGCACAGACCCCGGGAACACCCAGTTCACTGTGGGCACAGACCCCGCACCCAGCTCACTGTGGGCACAGACCCCGGGAACATCCAGCTCACTGTGGGCACAGACCCTGCACCCAGCTCACTGTGGGCACAGACCCCGGGATACCCAGCTCACTGTGGGCACAGACCCCGGGACACCCAGCTCACTGTGGGCACAGACCCCGGGAACACCCAGCTCACAGTGGGCACAGACCCTGCACCCAGCTCACTGTGGGCACAGACCCCGCACCCAGCTCACTGTGGGCACAGACCCTGGGACACCCAGCTCACTGTGGGCACAGACCCTGCACCCAGCTCACTGTGGGCACAGACCCCGGGACACCCAGCTCACTGTGGGCACAGACCCCGGGACACCCAGCTCACTGTGGGCACAGACCCTGCACCCAGCTCACTGTGGGCACAGACCCCGCACCCAGCTCACTGTGGGCACAGACCCTGGGACACCCAGCTCACTGTGGGCACAGACCCTGCACCCAGCTCACTGTGGGCACAGACCCCAGGACACCCAGCTCACTGTGGGCACAGACCCTGCACCCAGCTCACTGTGGGCACAGACCCCGGGACACCCAGCTCACTGTGGGCACAGACCCTGCACCCAGCTCATTATGGGCACAGACCCCGGGACACCCAGCTCACTGTGGGCACAGACCCTGCACCCAGCTCACTGTGGGCACAGACCCCTGGACACCCAGCTCACTGTGGGCACAGACCCCGGGAACACCCAGCTCACAGTGGGCACAGGCCCTGCACCCAGCTCACTGTGGGCACAGACCCCGCACCCAGCTCACTGTGGGCACAGACCCTGGGACACCCAGCTCACTGTGGGCACAGACCCTGCACCCAGCTCACTGTGGGCACAGACCCCAGGACACCCAGCTCACTGTGGGCACAGACCCTGCACCCAGCTCACTGTGGGCACAGACCCCGGGACACCCAGCTCACTGTGGGCACAGACCCCGGGACACCCAGCTCACTGTGGGCACAGACCCCGGGAACACCCAGCTCACAGTGGGCACAGACCCTGCACCCAGCTCACTGTGGGCACAGACCCCGCACCCAGCTCACTGTGGGCACAGACTCTGGGACACCCAGCTCACTGTGGGCACAGACCCTGCACCCAGCTCACTGTGGGCACAGACCCCAGGACACCCAGCTCACTGTGGGCACAGGCCCTGCACCCAGCTCACTGTGGGCACAGACCCTGCACCCAGCTCACTGTGGGCACAGACCCTGCACCCAGCTCACTGTGGGCACAGACCCAGCTCACTGTGGGCACAGATCCCGCACCCAGCTCATTGCGGGCACAGACCCCGGGAACACCCAGCTCACTGTGGGCACAGACCCCGGGAACACCCAGCTCACTGTGGGCACAGACCCTGCACCCAGCTCACTGTGGGCACAGACCCCGGGAACACCCAGCTCACTGTGGGCACAGACCCAGCTCACTGTGGGCACAGACCCCGGGAACACCCAGCTCACTGTGGGCACAGACCCTGCACCCAGCTCACTGTGGGCACAGACCCCGGGAACACCCAGCACACTGTGGGCACAGACCCCGCACCCAGCTCACTGCTATCACAGACCCCGAGTCCCTGGCCCACCCTGGCGAGGAGGAGCCGACGGTTCGCGGCCCACCTCACACCGCACCCCGATGCCCCTACCTGCAGCCCCGGGGCCGCCACTCACTCCCCGCAGGACGCGGCCCAGCCGCCACACGAGCAGCGCCATCGCACAGTCACTGAGCCCGGCCCAGCACCGCGCGCGGAGCGGCTCACTCCGTCCACCCGCTCGCCCTCCCCGCACAGCGCCCCCAGCGGGGAGGACCCAGGGGAGAGGAAGCGAAGGGGAAAGGTGGGAGGGAGAGAGAAGGGGGAGTTAGAGAGAAAGGGAGGGCGAGAGAGATGGAGGGAGAGTGAGAAGGGGCAGGGGGGAGGGAGAGAGAAGGGGAAAGGGGGAGAGAGAAGGGGAGAGGGGGAGAGAAGGGGGAGGGGAAGAGAGGAGAGAGAGAGTGGGAAGGGGAGAGAGAGGTAGGGGGGATAGAGAGGGAGAGAGGAGGGGCACTTAGAGAGAAAGAGAGGGAGGGAGAGAGAAAAAGGGATGGAGGGAGAGAGAGAGAGCGGGGAGTGAGGGAGGGAGGGAGAGAGAGAGGGACAGGTAGGCGGAGAGAGGGAGGGCGGGCGGAAACAGAGAGAGTGGGAAAAGAGAGAGGGGTCAGGGGAGAGAGAGGGTGAGAGGGGGAGGGACAGAGAGATGGAGGCGGGAGAGACAGGGGGAGGGAGAGACAGGGGGAGGGGGAGAGAGTGGGATGCGGAGGGAGAGAGCAGGGGAGGGAGAGAGAGGGGGAGGGAGGAGGCGAGGAAGAGAGAGGGAGTGAGAGAGGATCGAAGGGGGAAAGAGGATGGAGGGAGATAGAGGGGGGAGGGGGAGAGAGAGAGGCAAAAGGTGGGAAAGAGAGAGAGAGAGAGAAAGGGAGGGAGGGAGGGAGGTTCAGAGAGAAGGGGAGAGAGGGAGGTTGAGAGAGAGGGGGGAGAGAGGTGGAGAGAAAGGGAGGGAAGGAGGGAGGGGGAGAGAAAGGGAGGGAGGGGGAGAGAAAGGGAGGGAGGGGGAGAGAAAGGGAGGGAGGGGGAGAGAAAGGGAGGGAGGGGGAGAGGGAGGGAGGGGGAGAGGGAGGGAGGGGGAGAGAAAGGGAGGGAGGGAGGGGGAGAGAAAGGGAGGGAGGGAGGGGGAGAGAAAGGGAGGGAGGGAGGGGGAGAGAAAGGGAGGGAGGGAGAGAAAGGGAGGGAGGGGGAGAAAGGGAGGGAGGGGGAGAGAGAGGGAGGGAGGGGGAGAGAGAGAAAGGGAGGGAGGGGGAGAGAGAAAGGGAGGGAGGGGGAGGGAGGGGGAGAGAGAGAGAGGGAGTGAGCAGGAAAGAGAGGGAGGGCGGAAAGAGAGGGAGGGGGAGAGAGAGGGGTGGAGAGAGAGGGAGGGGAGAGAGATGGGAGAAAGGGGAGGGGGGTGAGAGAGAGTGGGGAGAGAGAGAGTGGTGGAGCAGGAGAGAGGGCGAGGGAGAGAGAGAGAAAGGTGGGGGAGGGAGAGAGAGAGCGAGAGGGAGAAAGGGGGGAGGGCGAAGGAGAGAGTGAGTGGGGGGTGGGAGAGAAGGAATGGGAGAGAGAGAGAGGGGGGAGGGGTGGGAGAGAGAGAGAGGGGGGAGGGGTGGGGGGGAGAGAGAGGGAGGGGGAGAAGGAGGAGTGGGGGAGAGGGAGAGAGAAGGGGAGGAAGGGGGAGAGAGAGGGGGAGGGGATAGGAAGCAGTGGGGAGGGAAAGCAATGGGAGAGGGGGAGAGAGATGGAGGAACAATATTATTGCTTCAGACTCTTGAAGAGCAAGTGCAAAATATGCCACACTTTCAAAGGACAAGGTTAGAGTTAAGGGAATTAGATTCATTTAAGGGGAGGCTAGACAAGCATATGAGGGAGAAGGGAATAGAGGGTTACGCTGATAGAATTAGATGAGGAAAGACGGGAGGAGGCTCGAGTGGAGCATAAACGCCGGCATGGACTGGTTGGGCTGAATGACCTGTTTCTGAGTGGTATATCCTGTGTAATCCTATGAAAGCATAACAAAGACAGCTGTCTTCTCAAACCATGAGGAGAGGAAAACTATTGAAAGCTGGGTCTGCCTGCAACAAAAGGATATAAAAATGGCCATTTTATAGAGATATCTGGCTCGGCTCACCAAAATCGGTAACAGAGTCCTCTGCAGCAGAACTAGTTTGCAGTCAGGTGAGCGGGCACCTGTGGTGTCCTATCCCCTTGCCCGAGCTCCTGCACTATTGTGCCTGGTGAGTCACCACGTGCAGATCCATCCTCCAACATCGAAAGTCCGTGTGGTGTCAGTATCTGAGCTGGTGTTTGAGAGATCAAGTGACAGTGCATCTGCTGCTGCACTGCACTCGCTGAGGGCGGGCGGCATTCTCAGGAACTGCAATGAACGAAAGGGACAAAGATGTTTTCTTTTCTCTTCATCCCTCCCAGACCCCTCTTCCCATCTTCATGCCTCCTTTCATTTCACCCCTCTCAGGTACTCTGCCCCCCCCCCGCCACCCCCTCAAATTCCTACCCCAACCCTTCAGCACTCCTCCACCTTCCTACTCTCCTGCTTCTGTCCCAGGCTTGACTCCCTCTTAGATAAGACTACAGCTTCCCTCTATACCTCTCTTGGCATCCTCCGAAGGGGAATGTCTGTTCACAATGTCTTCAATAAGCTTATAGTGGTTGATTGCATCGACATCATAGCCTTCACATTTGACTGATGGGTGATGACACCTTCCACTTACTGAAGCCTATAAGACTTATCTTTTATAAAGACAGGCTTTATTCTATAAGATCTTGTCTTGAACTACATTTTAGAGTTCGGACTTGTGAGACCAACAACACGGACACAGGATGTTTCTTCACTCACCCCCATCCAGAGTTATCTTTACTTAGAACAATCAAAAGAAATACAAGCAATTTATGATAGCATCAAATGCACAATCATTTCTAATGATTTTCCCGCATCATCCTATTCGTAAAGTACCTTATTAAAGTTAAAATTGCCTATTCCCTAAGTGGTGAATAGAAAGCAAAGACACTCACACACAGAGTTAATTCCAGCCGTGGGCAACGATGGGTAATTAACCCCCAGATTCCCTTTGTAACTGACCAGGTTACCAATCTCTTGACTGCAGTATTTGACTTCATGTGTTACAGCCATCTTATACTGTTTTTCTGGATGTCTTTCCACCGTGTACGTAATTATCTAGGTTTAAAACAAAGAGACAATCTCTCACGATGAATAGGTCTTTCATTCTCTTATCTCCTGGACAATCTTTTTCCACAGTTCCCAGACAATTCTTTTGCAGC
This sequence comes from Pristiophorus japonicus, assembly GCF_044704955.1. NCBI lineage: Eukaryota > Metazoa > Chordata > Chondrichthyes > Pristiophoridae > Pristiophorus > Pristiophorus japonicus. Next base: position 64,248,021 of record NC_091993.1, read on the forward strand.
TGAGGTGTTAGAACTCATGAGAAAGACTGTTGAATTCGTACAGCCTTGTGGGTCACTAAAACAGGTCAGCCCATGGTTTTAGCCACCTTGGAGCAATTTGCAAGCAGTTATTAAAAGAAAAATGTAAAGGAAAAAATGCTGTAGTCTTACAAGCCTCCCCGTCTGACTATACCTTCCACCATTTGCCCCGTGCAGACTGCCACCAACTCACACCTTGGTCTGTCGCCCTACTCCTCTGGCACCTTCTCCTCCTTTGAACATCATAGAATCATAAAAATTTACAGCATGGAAGGAGGCACTTCAGCCCATCATGCCCACGCCGGCCGACAAAGAGCTATCCAGCCTAATCCCACTTTCCAGCTCTTGGTCTGTAGCCCTGTAGGTTACGGCACTTCAAGTGCATATCCAAGTACCCTTTAAATGTGGTGACGGTTTCTGCCTCGACCACCCTTTCAGGCAGTGAGTTCCAGAACCCCACCACCCTCTGGGTGAAGACATTTCCCCTCAAATCCCTTCTAAACCTCCTACCAATTACTTTAAATCTATGCCCCCTGGTTGTTGATCCCTCTGCTGAGGGAAATAGGTACTTCCTAACCTCTCTAGGCCCCTCATAATATTATACACCTCAATAAGGTCTCCCCTCAGCCCCCTCTGTTCCAAAGAAAACAAACCCAGCCTATCCAATCTGTCCTAATAGCTAAAATTCTCCAGTCCAGGCAACATCCTCATAAATCTCCTCTGTACCCTCTCTAGTGCAATCACATCTTTCCTGTAATGTGGTGACCAGAATGGCACGCAGCACTCTAGCTGTGGCCTAACTGTTTTATACAGTTCAAGCATAACCTCCCTGCTCTTGTATTCTATGCCTCAGCTAATAAAGGCAAGTATTCCGTATACCTTCTTAACTACCATATCTACCTGGCCTGGTACCTTCAGGGATCCGTGGATATGCACTCCAAGCTCCCTTTGTTCCATTTAATGTGTATTCCCTTGCCTTGTTGGACTTCCCCAAATGCATTACCTCACACCTGTCTGGATTGAATTCTATTTGCCACTGTTCTGCCCATCTGACCAGTTCATTGATATCTTCCTGCAGTCTACAGCTTTCTTCTTCATTATCAACCACACAGCCGATTTTAGTATCATCTGCAAACTTCTTAATTAGACCCCCTACATTCAAGTCTAAATCATTGATATGTACCACAAAAATCAAGGGACCTAGTACTGAGCCCTGTGGAGCCTCACTGGAAACAGCCTTCCAGTCAAAAAAACACCCATCAACCAGTACCCTTTGCTTCCAATGTTGGATCCGACTTTCCACTTTGCCCTGGATCCCATGGGCTTTTACTTTCGTGACCAGTCTGCCATGTGGGACCATATCAAAAGCCTTGTTAAAATCCATATTCATTACATCAAACACACTACCTGCATAAACCCTCCTTGTTACCTCCTCAAAAAATTCCATCAAGTTAGTCAGAAATGACCTTCCAATAACAAATCCAGATGAGAGAGATGAGGTCATGCATTTGTGCCAATAGTGCCTCTCTGCCATACTTTAGTGCCTCAGCGGGGATTCCAGCCGCTCCTGTTGCCTTGTTATTCTTGAGCTGGTGGATGGCCTTTTCTATCTCGTGCAGGGCTGGGGTTTTGCTGAGATAGTGGCGGGTAGCATGCTGCGGGATGTCTCTGCAAGATCCTGCAAATCCCCTAGCAGGACAGACGCACCAACGTTAGCGTCCTTGATCAGGCCAACATCCCCAGCATCGAAGTACTGACCACACTCAACCAGCTCCGTTGAGCGGGCCACATTGTTCGCATGCCTGACACAAGACTCCCAAAGCAAGCGCTCTATTCGGAACTCCTACACAGCAAGCGAGCCCAAGGAGGAAACATTTCAAGACACTCTCAAAGCCTCCTTGATAAAATGCAACATCCCCAATGACACCTGGGAGTCCCTGGCCAAAGACCGCCCTAAGTGGAGGAAGAGCATCTGGGAGGATGCTGAGCACCTCGAGTCTTGTCGCCGAGAGCATGCAGAAAGCAAGTGCAGGCAGCGGAAGGAGTGTGCGCAAACCAGACTCCCCACTTACCCTTTCCTTCAACGACTGTCTGTCCCACCTGTGACAGAGACTGTCATTCCCGTATTGGACTGTTCAGTCACCTAAGAACTCACTTTTAGAGTGGAAGCAAGATTTCCTCGATTTCGAGGGACTGCCTATGATGATGATGATGATTAACAAATCCATGCTGACTGTCCTTGATAATCCGTGTCTTTCCAAATGAAGATTTATTCTGTCCCTCAGAATTTTTTCCAATAATTTTCCCACCACCGAGGTTAGGCTGACTGGCCTGTAATTATTCGGTCTATCCTTTTCTAAACAAAGGTACCACGTTAGCAATCCTCCAGTCCTCTGGCACCACACATCATCCCTTTTGTCTCTCTAATCTCTCCTGCCTCCCACCCTATCACAGACCTTCCCTTTTGTTCTTTCTTCCCCTCCCCCTTTCAGTGCTTGTTAAGAATGTGCTCTTTCCGAACACTCTCCAGTTCTGATGAAGGGTCGTCGACCCGCAACGTTAACTCTACTTTCTCTCCACAGATGCTGCCTGACCCGCTGAGATTTCCAGCATTATCTATAGAATACTAGTGAAAGAGGTTTTTTTCCGATGGGGGCTCCCGAAAGGAGTGGAATCAGATCAAGGGAGTCATTTTACAGGGTGAGTCATGCAAAATACGCTGCAACTCCTGGGGGTGGAAGGGAAATGGCATATGGCACATAACCCCCAGTCTTCGGGTATAGTAGAACGCATGAACTGGACCCTGAAAGAAAGGCTGAGGAAAGGGGTAGAGAACAACCCAAAATCATGGGACGAAATATTACCGTTGGTACTGATGAACATCTGAGCTATTCGCTCCAAAAGCACCGGGTATTCACCGCACGAGCTAGTCACAGGGTGACCCATGAGGACTCCAACCCATTTGCTGGTCCCAATGCTGACCCCCACCCAAGAAAGGGAGGTAACCAGAGATCGATTTGTCAAAACTTTATGGGATCTGTTGAGAGAACTTCACCTTAATACTGCACATCACATAGGACGAAAATATTTGCAAAATAAGATGAATGTAGAACCTCATAAAACCAAGAATGTGATCAGTTTATTGTCTGGAACTGCGCAGGTGGGTGTTTTTGAGTCCCTCTACAAGGGACCGTTCAGCAAAGCCAGTCTGCTAGTGTAAGCCGCATGATTGCCCAAAAGGATCAAGTGGTTCAGTTATGTATGCAATAAAGGTACAGACTGAGTGCTGTTTTGTTACATTCATAATAAATGGTGAGACTGAGTACTGTGTGTAATGAGCAAGTGTAACCTTAGCTCCTTTATTAAGATTCCAGAGTGCAGGTATCTCGTGGGTGACCTGCTTATATACTGTGCTCCCAAGGGATGCTGGGATCCCTTGGGACTCCAACAGGTGAGCCCCCTGGTGATCAGATGTGATGCAGATTACAAAGGGTTAAATACATAACATCACTCCCCCGTGAAGTCAACAGTACACTTATTTACAAAGTGAGACGATCTGGGGCTTTGCGCTCCCTTTTTGATCGTCTCGATACAAGTGCTGATGTGGTTGGGTTGGTCAATTCTTCACTGGGCTGTTGGGCAACCGGCTTTGCCGGGCTGCTGGGGATGATGAGTTCGGTTTCGTGGTCAACTATGATGTCAGTTGCCACTTGTGTGTGTGTTGGAAGTTCAAAGTTGGTGGCGTTCTCTTCGGGTTGTTCGTAGCTGTTGGTGAACTGCAATTTGATTTGATCCAAATGTTTTCTGTGCGTTTGTCCATTGATCAGTTTGACCTGAAACACCCTCTTTGGCTGTGACCGTGCCAGCGAGCCATTTGGAACCATGTCCATAATTGAGCACAAACACAGGATCATTGATCTCAATATCGCGTGACAAATTTGCACAGCCATGGTACACGCTTTGTTGATGCCGCTTGCCCTCCTCATGATCACGGAGATCAGGGTGGACAAGAGAGAGCCTTGTTTTAAGCGCCCTTTTCATGAGCTGCTCAGCTGGGGAAATCCTGGTGAGTGAGTGGGGTCTGGTGTGGTAGCTGAGCAGCACTTGGGACAACCGGGTCTGCAGTGAGCCTTCTGACAAACATTTCAAGCTGGCCGTTGGATGCGGGCTTGAACGGGGCAGATGTAACATGTTTGATCCCATTGCGGGTCATGAATTCCTTGAATTCAGCACTGGTGAAGCACAGTCCATTGTCGCTGACTAGGACATCAGGCAAGCCGTACATGGCAAACATAGCTCGTAGGCTTTCAATGGTAGTCGTGGATGTGCTTACAGACATTATTGCACATTCAATCCATTTTGAGTAAGTGTCCAACCAAAAACATTTTGCCTAGGTATGGGCCCGCATAGTCTACATGTATCCACGACCAGAGCTTGGGTGGCCATGACCACAAACTTAGCGGTGCCTCTCTGCATTGCTCAACTGAGAGTAAGTGTTGCACTGTCGCACCCATGACTCTAAATCTGAGTCTATAACAGGCCAGCACATGTGAGATCTGGCTATGACTTTCATCATTACGATGCCTGGGTGGGTGTTTGCAGTTTGTAAATAAATGTGTCTCTGCCTTTCTTGGGCAAGACCTCGCGATTGCCCCACAAAAGACAGTCCACCTGCAGGGACAACTTGTCTTTGCATCTGTGGAAAGGCTTAATCGCTTCCTGCATCTTCACTGGGACACTAGACCAGCTCCCATGGAGGACACAGTTTTTTTACCAAGGACAGTAAAGGATCCTGGCTGGTCCAGGTCCTGATCTGGCGGGCCGTAACGAGGGACTTCTCGTTCTCAAATGCCTCCATGACCATGAGCAAATCCGCTGGCTGTGCCAGGAATATACACTTCGAGCGTTTCAACCTGAGCCCCACGCGATCCAACCGACTAAGAACCTGCTTCAGATTCTTCAAGTGATCCATGGTGTCCCGACCTGTAACCAATACGTCGTCCTGGAAGACCACAGTGCAAGGAACTGACTTTAGCAGGCTCTCCATGTTCCGCTGGAAGATTGATCCGGCCGACCGAATCCCAAATGGGCACCGGTTATAGATAAACAGACCTTTGTGTGTGTTGATGCAGGTGAGGCCTTTCGAAGACTCCTCCAGCTCCTGCGTCATGTAGGCCAAGGTCAGGACCAGCTTGGTGAGTGTCTTCCCTCCAGGCAGGGTCGCAAATAGGTCATCTGCCTTGGGTAGCGGGTACTGGTCCAGCAGCGAAAAACGGTTAATTGTTACTTTATAGTCCCCATAAATTCTAACTATACCATCCTCCTTGAGTACCAGGACAACTGGACTGGCCCAGTCATTGAATTCCACCGGCGCGATGAGGCCTTCACATTGCAGTCTGTCCAGCCCGATTTCCACTTTTTCCACGCATCATGTACGGTACCGCCCAAGCCTTGTGGTGGATGGGTCGCGTACCGGGAACCAAATGGATTTGCAATTTCACCCCCCGAATAGCTTCCAATACCTGGCTCGATGGGAACTTGCTGAGAATCTGGGTACATGAGGCGTCGTCAACGGACAAAAGCGCTCAGATGTCGTCCCAGTTCCATCAGATTTTCCCCAGCCAGCTTCTGCCAAACAACGTGGGGCCATCCCCTGGCACAATCCACAGCGGGAGTTCGTGTACTGCTCCATCATAGGAGACTTTGACTTCAGCACTGCCAATTACAGGGATTAGTTCCTTGGTGTAAGTCCTTAGTTTGGTGTGAATGGGGTTGAGCTTGGGCCTGTGTGTCTTCTTTCCCCACAGCCTGTCAAAGGCCTTTTTACTCATTATGGACTGACTTGCCCCCGTGTCCAGTTCCATAGATACTGGAATGCCGTTCAGTTCAACTTTCAACATTATTGGTGGGCATTTTATTGTGAACGAGTGTACCTCATACACTTCTGCCTCCTCAGTTCCAATTCAGTCTGATCCACTGCGGATTGATCTTCCTCTGCAACGTGGTGGTTTTCAGGATTTTCAGGGTTTGCAGCTCGCCTGCACATTCGTTGGAGGTGTCCCATTGTTCTGCAACATTGCACACATAGTGCTTAAAGCGGCATTGATGGGGCCGATGATCACCCCCGCAGCACCAAAAGGGTGTTAACTGCCTCACATTAACAGATGATGGCGGACTCTGGGTCAATTGAGGTCGGGCCACAGCAGCCGGCGTGTACGTTCTGCCATATACATTTCTGCTCAAAACCGACGTTACTTTACGCACAGTACTGGCCGAAACTTCGTTGTTCTGCGTAATCTGCTTGGTGTCGCTGGTGGACATAAATGCCTGGGCTATCATTATGGCTTTACTCAGATTCGGAGTTTCTACAGTCAACAGTTTACGAAGGATTGTCTCATGTCCGATGGCCAGTACAAAAAAGTCTCTGAGCATTTGTTCTAGGAATCCCTCAAACTCACAATGTCCTGCGAGGCGCCTTAGTTCGGCGACATAGCTCGCCACTTCCTGGCCCTCCGATCGTTGACACGTGTAGAACCAATATCTCGCTATCAAAATGCTTTCCTTAGGATTTAGGTGCTCCCGGACCAGTGTACACAATTCTTCGTAGGATTTCTCTGTTGGTTTTGCCGGGGCCAGGAGATTCTTCATGAGGCCATAGGTTGTTGCCCCACAGACAGTTAGGAGGATTGCCCTTCGTTTGGTGGCATTCTCATCCCCTTCTAGCTCATTGGCCACAAAGTATTGGTTGAGTCTCTCCATGAAGGCCTCCCAATCGTCCCCTTCTGAGAACTTCTCCAGGATGCCGATTGTTTTTTACATTTTGACGCGGTTGTTCATTACCTCATCGCCAATTGTTACACTCATAATAAATGGTGAGACTGAGTACTGTGTGTAATGAGCAAGTGTGACCTTTGCTCCTTTATTAAGATTCCAGAGTGAAGGTACCTTGTGGATGGCCTGCTGGGATCCCTTGGGACTCCAACAGGTGGGCCCTCTGGTAGTCAGGTGTGATGCAGGTTACAAAGGGTTAAATACATAACATGTTTAACTAAGCAAGGTACAACCTTGCTTCTGCTTTATTTTGGCCCAAAGTGTCTGACTCACAAAATGGCTGGCCTTTTATATCTGAGCAGCACCATGTGCGTGCTGCTCAGTGGTCTCCAGCAATGACACCATCTGGTGGTTACAAACAGCATGAACATATATGACAATATGCTCCTCTGAGATCTTCTCACAGTCTTTCACAGGTTGAGACAGTCCAGTGCTTTACACTCCCGGGTTGACCGTCAGTTCGATTCTGGCCTTAGGTGAATGTGCGGGGTCTGTTGTGGTTGGTGGCTGGATGGCTGACTTGTTGGGGGTGGCAGCGGCCATGTCAGGAATTGTAAGTCTATTTTTATTGAACAAGTCCGTGATGGAAATTCCGGCTTCACTGATGACCCTTGAGTCCACTGAAGGCTGCTGGTAGGTTGGTTGGTCGCCGACGGTTTCTTCATCCGACTGCTCTGGCTCGTCTGTGTGTCTCAGCTTTGTTTAATCCATGTTTTTCCTGCAAGTTTGCCCATCCTTGAGCTTAACATCAAATACTCTGTTGCCCTCCTTGGCCATGACCATACCAGCGATCCATTTGGGACCCTGATCATAATTCTACACATATACAGGATCATTAACAGAAATCTCGCGTGACGCAGTTGCGCGATCGTGGTACCCTTGTTGACTGTCTTCTGTATTCAACATGATTACTTAAATCCAGGTGTACAAGAGATAACTTGGTCTTAAGACCTCTTTTCATCATGAGTTCAGCAGGCGAGACCTCTGTGAGTATGTAGGGTCATGTCCTGTAACTCAGCAGTATGCAAGACAAAATGACCCTTGCGTTACTCTCCTCATGCTTTGCTTGATAATTTGTACTGCACGTTCTGCTTGCCCATTGGACGCAGACTTGAACGGCGCTGATCTTACATGTTTTATGACATTAAGTTTTACAAACTCCTGAAACTCCTGACTGGTGAAGCACCATTGTCGCACACCACTATGTCAGGCAGATCATGTGTTGCGAACATGACATTGAGATTCTCTATGATTGCTGTGGATGTACTGGATGACATGATTATGCATTCCATCCACTTCAAATAAGCATCCACCACCACTAAAAACATCTTGCCCAGGAAGGGACCTGCAAAATCTACATGGATCCTGGACCAAGGTTTGGATGGCCATGACCACAGACTCAGCGGCGATTCCGCTGGCACTTTGCTGAGCTGCATACAGGTGTTGCACTGATGCACAAATGCTTCCAGTTCAGAATCAATTCCCAGCTTTCCTTGGGAGCATGGTATATAAGCAGGCCACCCACGAGGTACCTGCACTCTGGGGTCTTATTAAAGGAGCTAAGGTCACACTTGCTCATTACACACAGTACTCAGGGGGTTTCATCCTTTACTGTGAACGTATCAATTGGCGACGAGGTAACAAACAACCATGCGAAAATGCAAAAAACAGTTGGTATCCTGGAGAAGTTCTCAGAAGGGGACGATTGGGAGGCCTTCGTGGAAAGACTCGACCAATACTTTGTGGCCAACGAGCTGGAAGGGGACGAAAATGCTGCCAAACGAAGGGCGATCCTCCTAACTGTCTGTGGGGCAACAACCTATGGCCTCATGAAGAATCTCCTGGCTCCGGCAAAACCAACAGAGAAATCCTACGAAGAATTGTGTACGCTGGTCCGGGAGCACCTAAATCCTAAGGAAAGCATTTTGATGGCAAGATATCAGTTGTACACGTGTCAACGGTCGGAGGGCCAGGAAGTGGCAAGCTATGTCGCCGAACTAAGGCGCCTCGCAAGACATTGTGAATTTGAGAGATTCCTAGAACAAATGCTTAGAGGCTTTTTTGTACTGGGCATTGGCCATGAGGTAATCCTTCGCAGACTGTTGTTGTTGAAACTCCGAATCTAAGTAAAGCCATAACGATAGCCCAGGCATTTATGTCCACCAGCGACAACACCAAACAGATTTCACAGAGTAAAGATGTTTCGGCTAGTACTGTGCACAAAGTAATGTCGTCTTCGAGCAGAAATATACATGGCAGAACGTATACGCCGGCTGCTGCTGCCCGACCTCAGATGACCTAGAGTCCGTCATCAATCATTAATGCGAGGCAGTTAACACCTTGTTGGTGTTGTGGAGGTGATCATCGGCCCCATCAATGCCGCTTCAAGCACTATGCATGCATGGATGCAGAACAATGGGACACCTCCAGCGAATGTGCAGGCGAGCTGCAAACCCTGCAAACCACCACGTTGCAGAGGAAGATCGATCCACTGTGGATCAGGCTGAATTGGAGACTCGTACCGAGGAGGTAGAAGTGTTCGGGGTACACACGTTCATCACGAAATGCCCACCAATAATGTTCAAAGTTGAACTGAACGGAATTCCAGTATCTATGGAACTGGACACGGGGGCAAGTCAGTCCATAATGAGTAAAAAGGCCTTTGACAGGCTGTGAGGAAAGAAGACACACAGGCCCAAGCTCAAACCCATTCACACCAAACTAAGGACTTACACCAAGGAACTAATCCTGATAATTGGCAGTGCTGAAGTCAAAGTCTCCTATGATGGAGCAGTACACGAACTCCCGCTGTGGATTGTGTTAGGGGATGGCCCCACGTTGTTTGGCAGAAGCTGGCTGGGGAAAATCTGATGGAACTGGGACGACATCTGAGCGCTTTTGTCCGTTGACGACGCCTCATGTACCCAGGTTCTGAGCAGGTTTCCATCGTTGTTCGAGCCAGGCATTGGAAGCTTCTCGGGGGCGAAAGTGCAGATTCATTTGGTTCCCGATACGCGACCCATCCACCACAAGGCATGGGCGGTACCATATATGATGCATGAGAAAGTGGAAATTGAGCTGGACAGGCTGCAGCGAGAAGGCATCATCGTGCCGGTGGAATTCAACGAGTGGGCCAGTCCAATTGTCCCGGTACTTAAAGAGGACGGCACGGACAGAATTTGTGGGGACTATAAAGTAACGATTAACCGTTTTTCGCTGCAGGACCAGTACCCACTACCCAAGGCAGATGACCTATTTGCGACCCTGGCTGGAAGGAAGACGTTCACCAAGCTGGACCTGACCTCGGCCTACATGACGCAGGAGCTGGAGGAGTCTTCGAAAAGCCTCACCTGCATCAACACGCACAAAGGTCTGTTCATCTATAACAGATGCCCGTTCAGGATTCGGTCGGCCGCGGCAATCTTCCAACGGAACATGGAAAGCCTGCTAAAGTCGGTTCCTCGCACCGTAGTTTTCCAGGATGATATACTGGTTACAGGTCGGTACACCATCGAACACTTGAAGAATCTGGAAGAGGTTCTTAGTCGGTTGGATCGCGTGGGGCTCAGGTTGAAACGCTCGAAGTGTGTTTTCCTGGCGCAGGAGGTCGAGTTCTTGGGAAGAAGAATTGCAGCAAACGGCGTCAGACCCACCGACACCAAGAACACGCCGAGACCACAGAATGTGACGGAGCTGCGGTCGTTCCTGGGACTCGTTAACTATTTCGGTAATTTCCTACCTGGGTTAAGCACCCTGCTAGAAGCCCTACATGCGCTACTGCGCAAGGGAGACGACTGGGTATGGGGGAATTCACAAGAGGCTGCCTTTAAGAAATCCAGAAATCTGTTGTGTTCAAACAAACTGCTTGTCCTGTATGACCCTTGTAAAAGATTAGTGTTAGCTTGCGATGCGTCGTCATACGGGGTCAGGTGTGTGTTACAACAGGCTAACGAATCGGGGATTTTGCAACCGGTCACTTATGCGTCCAGGAGTTTGTCCAAGGCCGAAAGCGCCTACAGCATGATTGAAAAAGAGGCTCTGACGTGCGTTTACAGGGTAAAGAAAATGCCCCAGTACTTATTTGGCCTCAAGTTTGGGCTTGAAGCTGACCACAAGCCGCTCATATCGCTGTTCTCTGAGAGCAAAGGGATTAACACCAATGCCTCTGCCTGCATCCAAAGGTGGGCGGTCACGCTGTAGGCATACAAATATGTAATCCGCCACAGACCGGGCACAGAGAACTATGCAGATGCTCTCAGTCGGCTGCCATTGCCCACCACCGGGGTGGAAATGGCACAGCCAGCGGACTTACTCATGGTAATGGATGAATTCGAAAACGAAAAGTCCCCCGTAACAGCCAGCCAGATCAGGACCTGGACCGTCCTTGGTAAAAAACTGTGTCCTCCATGGGAGTTGGTCCAGCATCCCAGTGGAGATGCAGGAGTCAATTGTTCCACAGGCGCAAAGACGAAATGTCCCTGCAGGCGGACTCTGTGTTGTGGGGCAATCGTGTGGTCTTGCCCAAGAAAGGCAGAGATACGTTCATTTGTGAACTGCACAGCACGCACCCAGGCATTGTAATGATAAACGCAATAGCCAGATCCCATGTGTGGTGGCCCGGCATTGACTCAGATTTAGAGTAATGTGTGCGCCAGTGCAACACTTGCTCTCAGCTGAGCAAAGCACCCAGAGAGGCACCACTAAGTTTGTGGTCGTGGCACTCCAAACCGTGGTCAAGGATCCATGTGGGCCCATTTCTAGGCAAAATGTTTTTGGTTGTCGTGGATGATTACTCAAAATGGATTAAATGTGCAATAATGTCTGGAAGCACATCCACGACCACTATTGAAAGCCTACGAACCATGTTTGCCACGCACGGCCTGCCTGATGTCCTAGTCAGCGACAATGGCCAAGTTTCACCAGTGCTGAATTCAAGGAATTCATGACCCGCAATGGGATCAAACACGTCACATCTGCCCCGTTCAAGCCCGCATCCAACGGCCAGGCAGAAAGCGCAGTTCAGACCATCAAGCAAATCCTGAAACGCGTGTCAGAAGGTTCCCTGCAGGCCCGACTATCCCGTGTGTTGCTCAGCTACCGCACCAGACCCCACTCACTCACTGGAGTTCTCATGAAAAGGGCGCTCAAAACAAGGCTCTCTCTTGTCCACCCTGATCTCCATGATCACATGGAGGGCAGGCGGCATCAACAAATTTGTCACGCGATATTGAGATCAATGATCCTGTGTTTGCACTCAACTATGGACATGGTCCCAAATGTCTCACTGGCACGGTCATAGCCAAAGAGGGGAGTAGCGTGTTTCAGGTCAAATTGCCAACAGACTAACGTGCAGAAAACATTTGGACCAAATCAAATTGCGGTTCACCAACAGCTATGAACAACCCGAAGAAGACACCACTAACTTTGACCCTCCAACACACACAAGTGACAACTGACATCATGGTTGACCATGAAGCCGAACTCATCATCCCCAGCAGCCCAGCAAGGCCGGCTGCCCAACAGCCCAGTGAAAAACGAACCAACTCACCCACATCCGCATTTGTACCGAGACGATCGACAAGGGAGCGAAAAGCCCCAGGTTGTCTCACCTGGTAAATAAGTGTACTATTGACTTCACGGGGGAGTGATGTTATGTATTTAACCCCTTGTAACCTGTATTACACTACCACCAGAGGGCCTACCTGTTGGAATCCCAAGGGATCCCAGTATATAAGCAGGCCACTCACGAGGTACCTGCACTCTGGAGTCTTATTAAAGGAGCTAAGGTCACACTTGCTCATTGTACACAGATCTCAGTTTCATCCTTTACTATGAACGTATCAATCACTCTTCCAGGATGTGTGCTGTGTAACTCACACACAATCTTCTCTCTCCCTTTCTTAGGCATTACAACTCGATTTCCCCACAATATGCAATCTGCTTGAATAGACAGTCCGTCCTTGCGATGAATGTACGGTTTGGCCTCCTCGCACATTTGCTTAGGTATGGCAGACCAATCCCCTTATATTGGATCCTGGCTGTTGTGTATGGAGAAAGAGTCAGACTGAACATTATGAGCTCAAGGTAAAGTGTGACCTTAGTCTTTTGTTGCAGGTCTCCAGAGTGCCTCTCTAACCTGTGAAGCCTCCTTAAATACCTGTGTTCCCAAGGGATTATGGGATCCATTGGGACTCCAGGGGATGAGCCCTCTGGTGGCTGTACAGAGTAAATACAAGTCCACATATATAACAGCACTCCTCCGCCAAAGTCAATAGTGTAACTATTTACAATGTGAGTCGATCTGGGGTCCTTCTTGCCCTGGTTGATCGTCTCGGTGCAAAAGCTGGTGTTGTTGAATCATTTGTTGGGCCCTGGCTGGGCTGCTGTGCAGCTGGCTTTGTTGGGCTGCCTGGTGTGTTGGGTCTGCTGGGCTGTTGTGGATGATGGGTTCTGCTTCGTGGTCATCCATGGTGTGTATGTTGGATCAAAAAAGGTAGGGTCCAAGATAGGTTGCTCAGGATAGTCCGTGAATCTGAGTTTGATTTGGTCCAAGTGTTTCTGGTGAATGAGTCCATTTGAAAGTTTGACCCGAAACACTTGCTCCCCTCTTTGGCCATGACAGTACCGGGAAGCCACTTGGGACCTTGTCCATAATTTAATACAAATACAGGATCATTGATTTCAATCTTGCGTGACACATTTGCGCTATCATGGTATGCACTTTGTTAAAGCCGCCTGCTCTCTATCTGTTCATGTAGATCAGGGTGAACTAACGAGAGCCTTGTCTTAAGTGCTCTTTTCATGAGCAGTTCAGCAGGTGGGATCCCAGTGAGTGAGTGGGGTCTCGTGCGGTAGCGAAGCAGGAGTCGGGATAGGCGAATTTGCAGTGAGCCTTCAGTTATCCTCTTCAAGCCTTGCTTGATGGTTTGCACTGCTCTCTCTGCCTGACCATTGGAAGCTGGTTTAAACGGATGTGACATGTTTGATCCTGTTACGGGTCATGAATTCTTTCAACTCAGCACTGGTAAAACATAGCCCATTGTTGCTCACCAGGACATCGGTTAGGCCGTGTTTGGCAAACATGGCCCGCAGGCTTTCATTATCCGACATTATCTCACATTCAATCCACTTGGAATACGCGTCTACAACCACAAGGAACATTTTACCCAAGAACGGGCCTGCATAGTCGACGTGTACCCTAGACCACGGTTTGGAGGGCCATGACCATAAACTTAGCGGCGCCTCCCTGGGTGCATTGCTTAACTGCGAGCATGTATTACATCTGTGAAGTCCAAATCGATACCGGGCCACCACACGTGGGATCTGGCTATCGCTTTCATCATTATGATGCCTGGGTGGGTACTGTGGAGGTCATTGATGAAGGTGTCTCTGCCCTTCTTGGGAACCACTACTCGATTACCCCACAGAAGGCAGTCTGCCTGCATAGACATTTTATCTTGGCGCCGCTAGAACGGCTTTGTCTCTTCCTGCATTTCCACTGGGACACTGGACCAGCTCCCGTGAAGCACACAGCTTTTGACTAGAGATAATAAGGGGTCCTGGCTTGTCCAGGTTTTGATCTGCCAGGCAGTGACGGGTGATTTCTCACTCTCAAATGCTTCCATAACCATGGCTAGATCTGCGGGCTGCGCTATTTCCACCCCCGCGGTGTGCAATGGCATTCTACTGAGAGCATCGGCGCAGTTTTCTGTGCCTGGCCTGTGGCGGATGGCGTAGTTGTATGCGGACAACGTGAGCGCCCATCTCTGGATACGGTCCAATGCGTTGGTATATATCCCTTTACTCTCAGAAAACAGGGATATAAGTGGCTTATGGTCAGTTTCCAATTCGAATTTTAGCCCAAACAGGTATTGATGCATTTTCTTTACCCCATGGACACACACTAACGCTTCTTTTTCAATCATGCTGTAGGCTCTCTCAACCTTAGACAGACTCCTGGATGCATAAGCAACCGGTTGCAGTTTCCCGAAATCATTAGCTTGGTGCAATACACACCCGACGCCATATGATGACGCATCACATGCTAGTATCAAACGCTTACAACACAAGCAATTTTTTCGCTTTTACAAAAGCATTTTCTTGGCTTTTGCCCCAAACCCATTCGCCCCCTTTTCGTAGTAAGACATGTAGTGATTCTAGCAGTGTGCTGAGACCCGGTAAGAAATTACCAAAGTAGTTCAAGAGTCCCAGAAACGACCGCAGCTCCGTCACGTTCTGTGGCCTCGGTGCGTTCTCGATTGCCTGTGTCTTCGCGTTAGTGGGCCTGATGCCGTCTGCCGCAATCTTCCTTCCCAGGAACTCCACTTCAGGTGCCAGGAAAATGCACTTCTACCGATTTAACCTGAGACCCACGCGGTTGAGTCGACTAAGAACCTCCTCTAAGTTCTGCAGGTGCTCGACTGTGTTCCGACCTGTGACGAAGATGTCGTCCTTGAAGACCACAGTGTGCGGGACTAACTTCAGTAAACTTTCCATGTTTCTGTGGAATATCGCCGCCGCTGATCGGATTCCAAACGGTATAAACAAAAAGACCTTTGTGCGTGTTGATGCAGGTGAGGGCCTTCGATGATTCCTCCAGTTCCTGTGTCATGTAGGCTGAAGTCAGATCCAGCTTTGTGAATGTCTTTCCTCCCGCCAGCGTTGCAAAGAGGTCGTCTGCCTTTGGTAGTGGGTATTGGTCATGCAGAGAGAAACAATTGATAGTTACTTTGTAATCACCACAGATTCTGACGGTGCCGTCTCCCTTGAGGACTGGGACAATAGGACTGACCCACTCGCTGAACTTGATCGGTGAAATGATGCCCTCTCTTTGCAGCTGGTCTAGCTCGATCTCTACCCTTTCTCTCATCATGTGCGATACTGCTCTCGCCTTGTGATGTGTGCGTCGTGCCCCCGGAATTAGGTGGATCTGCACTTTTGCTCCTTGGAATTTCCCGATGCCTGGTTCGAACAGCGAAGGAAATTTGTTTAAGACCTGGGCATACGAAGTGTCGTCAGTGAGTGATAACGCTCAGACGTCGTCCCAGTTCCAGCATATCTTTCCCAGCTCCTGCCGAGCAGCATGGGACCATCGCCCGGTACCACCCAGAGTGGTAGCTTGTGCACCGCTCCATCGTAGGAGACCTTTACGGTAGCACTGCCGATTACAGGAATCAGTTCTTTAGTGTAAGTTCTTAGTTTCGTGCGAACTGGAGTTAAGACTGGCCTTGAAGCCTTGTTGCACCACAACCTTTCGAAAGTCTTTTTGCCCATGGTGGACAGGCTCGCGCCCGTGTCCATCTCCATTGACACCGGGAGTCTATTTAGTTCAATGTTCAGCATTATCGGGGGACAATTCGTGGTGAATGTGTGCACCCCATGTACCTCTGACTCCTCTATCTGAGGCTCTAGTTCATCGTGATCCTCCATGGATCTGTTCTCCTCTGCAGCATGGTAGTTTGCAGGTTTAACAGGCTTTGCAGCTCACCTGCACACTCGTTGGAGGTGTCCCATTGTTCCACAGCCCTTGCAAACGTACCCTTTGAAGCGGCATTAATGGAAACGATGATCACCTCCGCAGCGCCAACAAGGTATTAATGGCCTTGCATTCATCACCCTTGCTGGTGCACTCTGAGTCATCTGCGGACATGCAGCTGCAGGTATGTGTGACCTGCCCTATACGTTACGATTCGAAAACAACACCACTTTGCTCACAGTACTTGTAGCAGCACTTGTGTGCTGAGTGATTTGCTTTATATTGTCACTGGTGGCAATGAACGCCTGGGCTATCGCTGTGGCCTTACTCAAGGTTGGGGTCTCTACAGTCAAAAGTTTACGAAGTATGATTTTGTGGCCAATGCCAAGTACGAAAAAGTCTCTGAGCATATGCTCCAAATGTCCTTCAAATTCGCAATGTTCTGCAAGGCGTCTAAGCTCGGCGACATAACTCGCCACTTCCTTGCCTTTAGACCTTTTGTAGGTATAGAACTGGTATCTCGCCATCAGAACGCTTTCCTTCGGGTTCAAATGCCCTCGGACCAGCGTGCACAAATCGTCGTACGATTTCTCCGTGGGTTTCGCTGGAGTGAGCAGATTCTTCATGAGGCCATACGTTGGTGCCCCACAGACGGTGAGGAGGATCGCCCTTTGTTTGGCAGTGCTCCCTTCCCCATCTAGCTTGTTGGCGACGAAGTATTGGTCGAGTCGCTCCATGAATGTTTCCCAATCATCTCCCTCCAAGAATTTCTCCAGGCTGCCCACTGTTCTCTGCATCTTTGGGTTCGCTATCTGTATCTCATCGCCAGTTGTAGTCAGACTGAACACTGTGAGCTCAAAGTAAAGTGTAACCATAGTCTTTTATTGCAGGTCTCCAGACTGCCTCTCCAACCTGTGAAGCCTCCTTAAATACTTCTGCTCCCGAGGGATTATGGGGATCTTTGGGACTCCAGGGGATGAGCCTTCTGGTGGCTGTACAGAGTAAATACAAGTCCACATATATAACACTGGCTGGTCCAGGTCTTAACTTGTTGAGCCGTGACAAGGGTACCTTCACTCTCAAAAGTATCCATGATTAACATTAAATCTGCTGGTTGTGGTGTTTCCACCTCCAGTGTGGGCAACGGCAACCGACTCAAAGCATCGGCACAATTCTCTGTACCAGTTCTGTGGCGAATGACATAATCAAAGGCAGATAATGTCACGCCCACCTTTGGATGCGGGATGGAGCATTGGTATTGGTACATTTGCTCTCGGAAAAGAACGGCTTGTGATCGGTCTCTAATTCGAACCTCAGACTGAACATGTATTGATGCATCTTTTTAACACCGTACAGACATGCTAAAGCTTCTTTTTCTACCATGCTGTAGGCTTTTTCTGCTTTAGACAAACTTTTGGATGCATACGTGACAGGTTGAAGTTTCCCTGACTCATTGGTTTGTTGGAGTACTCACCCAATTCCATATGACGATGCATCACAGGCCAAAATTAAACATTTACATGGGTCATAATGTACCAGCAGCTTGTTCGAGCAAAGCAGATTGGTGGCTTTCTCGAAGGCTCTGTCTTGCAATGCGCCCCACACCCAGTTGTTGCCTTTTCTCAATAGCATGTGCAGTGGTTCAAGTAAGGTGCTCAATTTAGGTAGGAAGTTACCAAAGTAGTTGAGTAGACCCAGGAACGAATGCAGCTCCATCACGTTCTGCGGCTTGAGTGCATTCTTGATGGCTTTGGTTTTCACGTCAGTAGAACTGATGCCATCAGCGGCAATTTTCCACCCGAGGAATTCGACCTCCGGTACAATGAAGACGCACTTCGGGCGTTTAAGTCTGAGTCCCTCTCTGTCCAAACGCAGTAGAACCTCTTCCAGGTTGTTCAGATGTTCCTTGGACTCACGACCGGTGATCGGGATGTCATCTTGGAACATGACGGTTCTGGGAATGGACTTCAGTCGACTTTCCATATTCCTCTGGAATATTGCTGCAGCCGAGCGAATTCCAAACGGGCACCCGTGGTAAATAAAAAGTCCTTTGTGCGTGTTAATGCACGTAAGCCTCTTTGATGTCTCGACGAACTCCTGCATCATATAGGCCTACGTCAAGTCCAGTTTTGTGAATGACTTCCCTCCGGCTAGTGTCGCAAACAAGTCATCAGCCTTCGGTAATGGGTATTGATCTTGTAAAGTCCTTACTCTACAGCATGAAACCACACGAGGCACATTCTGGGGACAAGGACACTCTGTGACCTGCTCTCTTTATTTACAGGACTCCAAAGACCATGACCCTGCGAGGGACCTCCCTTTTCATACCTGTGTGACCAGGTAAGGAGTGTCTCCCACAAGTTCACCCCTTGTGGTCAAGGTGTGCATCAAGGTTGAGTGTATACAGTAATACAGTGGTGTTACATACATGACAGATCTTGTTTCGAAACCCTGTTGATTGTAGCTTTGCAGTCTCCACAGATTCTGACTGTGACATCACTTTTCAGCACAGGAACAATGGGGCTGGCCCATTTATTAAATTTGACCGGTGATATGATCCTTTCACGCTGGAGTCTGTCCAGTTCAATTTCAACCTTCTCCCTCATTATATACGGCACTGCCCGAGCTTTATGATGGACGGGTCTGGCATCTGAGTCCACGTGGATCTTCACCTTGGCTCCCCTGAAGTTGCCGATACCCGGTTCGAACAGCGAGGGGAACTTGCTCAATACTTGGCCACATGTATCTTCCTCTGATGACAACGCCTTTATGTTGTTCCAGTCGCATCTGATTTTCTCCAACCAGCTCCTGCCGAGCAGCGTTGGGCCATTGCCTGGAACAATCCACAGCGGTAACTCGTGAACCGCACCGTTATACGACACATTAATTTGTGCACTGCCAATCACCTTTATCAGTTCTTTGGTGTGCGTGCGCAGCTTGGCATTAACAGGGCTCAGCCTGGGCCTCACAGTCTTAGTATCCCACAGCTTATTAAATGCCCTCTCATTCATGATCGATTGACTTACCCCTTAGTTCAGTTCCATCGATACCGGTATTCCGTTAAACTTCACATTAATCAAAATTGGTTTACACTTGGTTATGATAGAGTACAGTCCATACAGTTCCTCCTCTGGCATCTCGGATTGCATATCCGGATCCGCGCTAGTCTGGCTCTCATCCTCCATGTGGTGTGTCACAGTTCGCTTGCTCATCTGCGAACACTTGCGCTGGAGATGCCCCACTCTCAGACAGCATTTGCAACTATATTGCTTAAATTGGCACTGCTGGTGCCGATGATTTTCCCACAACGCCAACAAGGAGAAGGTGGATACATTCTCGCTGATGGACTTTGGGCAGCCACAGATTTCGCGAACGCTGCTGGATAGGCCCTGCCATGTGCCGATCTGCCAAACGCCGAATCAATCGCATTTACAGTACTTGCTGAGGTTCAGTTCTTCATCGATATTTGCTTTAGACTTCTGTCCGTTGTCATACATGATTGAGTGATCTGGATGGCCCTGTTTACATCCAAGTCCTCCACCGCCAGAAGTTTGCGCAGGATCACCTCGTGGTTGATACCGATAATAAAGAAGTCCCGCAGCATGTCTGCCAACACCGTCCCGAACTTGCACGGTCCCGCTAGACGTCTCAGGTCGGCAACGAATTCCGCCACGCTCTGGCCCTCCGATTGAACGTGTGTATAAAACCTGTATCTCGAGATGATGATGCCATCGTCTGGCTTAAGATGCTCCCGTACCAATGTACACAACTCCTCGTACGTTTTCTCTGTTGGATCACTAGGTATGAGTAGATTCTTTATCAGACCGTAGATCTTTGAACCGCACACAGTGAGGAACACGGCCCGGCGCCGAACTGCATTGTCGACCCCCTATATTTTGTTGGCCACGAAGTACTGAGTCAAACGGCTCACAAAGTCTGCCCAATCTTCTCCCTCCACGAATCGTCTAAAAATCCAATCGTGCTCATTTTGCAAACAAAGGATCTTGTATTCTCGTCGTCAAATGTTATGTATGCAATAAAGGTACAAACTGAGTACTGTTTAACGAAGCAAAGTACAACTTTGCTTCTGCTTTATTTTGGCCCAAAGTGCCTGACTCACAAAATGGCTGGCCTTTTATACCAGAGCAGCACCATGTGCGTGCTGCTCAGTGGCCTTCAGGAATGACATCATCTGGTGGCTACAAACAGTATGTACATACATGACAGGTTCCATATCAATCAGAGGAAGCGACGCGAAGTAGGGGGAGAGGGAGATTTAAATGAAACGGTGAGGAGTCTCAGGATGTTGAGGGAGGGGGTGGATTGGGAATCTACCTTGTGGGATGAAGACCAAAACAACCTAGTAATCCCAATACCTAAATTGTTGCTTCGGCCCATGTCGTCGCTCCCATCCCCAGTTCGCTGGCAGTCGGTGCCTCACAGGAGAAGCAACCGAACCCCAAAACCTCAGAAGACGTGGTCTCCTCCAGGACCCTGGAAGTGGCCAGGAGATGGCTGGAGGAAAGAGAAGTAAAATATTGAGAGTAATAGTGATGAATGCAAATAATCTATGGTGCGTTGTATGTTACAGGAACATGTGGAGAACACTACTACTCTTAAACGCTGTGGTGCGTAGCCATGGAATAAAACTGTATCAGGAATCTGCGAAACCAAGAGGCAACACCAATGGAAACATTACTAGTTGAGACACGAAGTTTATAAAGATTGATGAGAAACAGCAAACTACGAAAAAGAAAACTCTAAATTGCGTAGGTTGGAACATAATGGTTGCCACCCAAGAGATGGAGGAGGGACAGAGGATTTGCCTAAAGTGCTCAATTGAGAATAGTTGGTTGTCCATCCGAGAGTTAAGATTTGCCTCAGGCCAAGGGACTCAAGCTATGCACTTGAGGAAGGCCGGAGGAATTGATTGCACCATATTACCAGATAGGGTGAGTTATTGTTGGGTGAAATTTCTGGCCAAGGAATCACACCGGGATATAGACATGTAGAAAGTATTTGGACAAGGGACATGACCGACTGTCCTAATTATCCTTGACTGAGAATTCAATTAGTCCGGGAAGGGTGGAAGAATTGCTGGGAGAGAAAGATGGGTGCTCTATTTCCAGATTGCTCTGTGTGTCTTGAAGTATCCAAGGACTCAACATTATGCACACATCATTCATAGCTGCCTCATCGGACGCATTTCGATCTCTTCTAGTGAGGTAGTTTATGGCTCGAGCATGCATTTCCAATTGTTGGACTGTCTCAATCATATGTACCGTGAGTACCACCTCTGCATCTAGCTGTTGTGACCCTATGTTGCTTAATGCCTATTGTACCTTGATCCTCAATTGGTCCAATTGACTGTCTAAATTTACTATATCTCTTATTTGGACACATCCTATGGCCAAATTCCATGTGGTCAAAATATTATTCCACAATGGATTGATGTTGGATCCCGATGAGATAGTTATGTTAAACAATGTCGTTAGATGAAAGAGAATTAATCATCAATATATCCAGCTTGTGGAATAACCACCTGGAATTTGGCCATAGGATGGGTTCAAATGAGAGATATAGTAAATGTAGACAGTGAATTGGGTCAATTGAGGACCAAGGTACAACGGGCATTAAGCAACCAGTGGAACATAGGGTCACAACAGCTAGATACAGAGGTGGTACTCACGATACATATGATCGAAATAGTCCAACAATTGGAAATGCACGTTTGAACCATAAATTACCTCACTTGAGGAGATCGAAACGCGTCCGATGAGGCGGCTATGAATGATGCGTGCGTAATGTTGAGTTCTTGGATACTTCAAGACACCCAGAGCAATCTGGGTAAGATAGCTAAGGGAAGGGTCCCAATGTGGGTATTGGACGAACACCTACAGGCAGCCCAATGGTACGAGTCTAACCTCATGACATAACAGTTAAGAAACCTTGCAGTTTTGCATGAAGCCTCTCACCAATGGAATAGTTATATAGATGCTAATACTGACCGAACCATGGGTCCTGACAAGGGTACACACGGTGACTAATAATTGGTTTTAGCCGAGATGGAATTGTGTTCAAGTACACAAACCCACCTAAGTATGTGATAAAACACAATGGGGGGAAAATTGCAGTTGGAGGCTTCCTTCATAGGAACGCCTTCGACCCGAAAAAAATCTACAAAAATATCTGGTGATCCCGGAGGAACGTGGTAATTCCTGTCGGAGGCCTCGATTCGCTGTGCAGCGCATGGGGAGATATCTTTCACATACGTACGTACAAGCTGGAGTTATGTGGGCCTGGACCACCAATCACCATGTAGTATTCTCATTGATAAAAATGGGAGCTCTGTTTGTACGAACTCCCATTACTATCAATGAGAAAAACCCTAAAACACCGAAACACAGCATAATAAATAAATAAAACACCTCACATATTTAAAATTAATTGGAATTAAATGTATAAATGTTTTAGAAAGAAAATGTATTTTTGGGAATTTTTTGTGTGTTTTAACAGTGTTAAAAATAAATACTTAATGGACAGGGTTTTTAATATAAAAATAAGTTTTAAAATTTAATTTTTATATGTTTTAAAACTCTTACGCTGGTAAAAGTAAGCTATGCACCTGCTTTTACCAGGCATAAAAATTTGAAGGACATTTGCTGGGCATGAGTTGGGCACATAGCCCAATCTGTCCTGCGCAAATGTCCTTCCTGCAGGGATGAGGAGGATCTGTCAAGAGAAATCTTGACAGATTGGAAAAGCTGGTTTTCAGCGCATGTGCATCACGCCCAGAAAACCAGCTTTTGTGAAGCCTTGCCGGGTCCCTGCGCACTTCGTACAGACCCGGCGAGGGCTGAAATTTCGGCCCAATGGGTCATTGCATCCAGTTAATTTGGATCTGTGTAAAGTCCAGGGGCCGACTGCGATGTGCATGTATGACATGCTCATGAACAACGAGACTCTGTGTGGCTTTAATGTTACATGAATTTCTAAATATGAGTGCCAACTAACAGCTGCAAGAAGGCAGGCTTATACCAATGTGATGTACAAAGGCACAGCTATCTATTGTCTAACAACCAACACACACTATCGGTATGGGCAGCGTAATGTTACTACTTGTGATGTAGGGAACGGGACTATATGTATCAAACCTCAACGAGTGCTGAAAATTGACAATAAAACTCTCCTCCCCCTGTTGGTGCAGAAATCTATGTGCATTAAGGCTTCTTCCGTGATAAATTTGGATATGAGCTACCTTGGGTTAACAAAAATTTATCGGAATTGATGATTCAGATTCAAGGTGTGCAGAAAGTGTTCCAGGTGATCAAAGGAAAGAATAAACAAAATGACAAGATAATCCTATCAGTATTGGATGACGCACCCAGCTGGTGGAGTGGGTTACAAAATTTAGGAATCAATAGAATTGAAGTGGCTCCATGGCTGTGATTGTGTTCATGGTTGTTGATGTGGGTACAGGAGGCATGTATTATTTTGCTAATGACGGAATGGATATTGTAAATTCGGGCCCGCAAACAAAAGCGATGGCAGAGGGATTTTAATAAGACAATGTTACGTAGTGATAAGGAGCCATAATGTGTATTTATATGCACCTTAATATGAATTTGTATGTACCCTTCCCATATATAGTGTGTAAAGATTTGGCTGGATTATGTACGTTGTCTCGCATTGCTATGGAAATGTCTACCAATGTAGGTACATGAGAGATATTAAAGGGAGGACTGAAGACATGTGGATGAAGGTCTGTGCTTGAGACTGTTGAGAAAAAGGACAGAAAAAGGAGGGTGTGCAGAGAGCATTGTTTTAAACAAGTACAAAACCTTGGTAATGAATGCACAGTCAGGCAGAGTGAATGCATGATGACAACAGCAAACAACGGAATCGGCCAATCAGCAAAAGGCAGAAGTTATCTCTGGCCAAACAGGAACTGGACACAAGGACGATCATGAGGGAGATGCATGGAAGTCAGTATATGAAGAAAGGACAAAGGCTGCAGGGCATGCATCTTAAGGAGAAACCAAGGGAGGTGTTCAATCGACCAGTCGACTCTCGGAACCTAGACCCAACTCGGACTGATCACTCGAGAAGAACCAGCTAAATTTGGTGCATACTTATTGCAGGGAAGGAATTGTATAATTGTACTCAGCATGTTAAACTAGGGAACTTATATTCTTTTTGATACTTTGAAGGAATTGTAAAATTGTACTCAGCAGTGTTAAACTAGGGAATAGTTTTTTTGATACTTTTAATAAAGTCCATTTTATTGGAAAAATCAAATCTTTATGCCTCAGAGTTCTTATAAATTTTGGTGCGGTCCCCAAACGCTTAATTCAGTGTTGGCACCTAAAGAATTAATAGCAGCGTAAAATCATGACATTGCACACTTACCTGGAGGCACTAAGTGGGCCGTTAAGCATGGGCTCAACATCCAGGACTTAGGCAGCATTTGGAGCTGTGCCATAGACATAGTGGCGCCACCCGGATTGAATTGAAGCATTCATTGGGCAGCTCAACACCGCGTGGCTATAGTCGCTTCTGACGCACTCACTCAGACGGTGAGCATGGCAGACCTTGTAGCAGCAGCTTGTCAGCGTACCCATCGGTTCACGGACGCCGCACTGGATACTCTCCTTGATGCCCTGGAGAGGCGACAGCAGGTGCTGAGGACAGAGGCTGGGAGGAGACCCCAACCTCAAACATACCGAACGTATGGAGGGAAATAGCAGAGCAAGTGTCTGCGAGTGACACGGTCCCAAGGACAGCAATGTAGAAAAAAGTGGAACAACCTGACACGGCTAATGAGGGTGAGTATCTTTAATTTCAAACTTCAACATGCTATGCTCTGACGTCAATGTGCACTTTCTGTTCAATGTAGTTTTTCCGAATCCATGCTCTAAGTGGACGAGGCCACAGTCAAGGTTCCCATTTAGAGCCTCACTGACTGCAAGGGCCTGCATGCGCTGTTAACCTTGCTACTCGGTTCTGCAGACCCACCCCTCATGTTGTTGACTCCTCAGTTTTCATATGCATCTTGAAGCCGGTAGCCTCCCGGTTACTATTAGGTCCTGGCACCCAAATCCAAGCATTGCCACAGCAATTGGTTTTTAACCAATAAGGGAATTAAGGGTTATGGGGAGCGGGTGGGTAAGTGGAGCTGAGTCCACGGTCAGTTCAGCCATGATCTTTTTAAATGGCGGAGCAGTCTCGAGGGGGTAGATGGCCTACTCCTGTTCCTAATTCTTATGTTCTTATGTAAGTCCACTCCGTGAATGGTAGTTACATTGAGCTGTGAAGACTGTCATAGAGTAAAATCTATGAGGGGGATGAAGGGGTTGACTTATGAGGAAAGGTTGAGTAGGTTGGGCATCTATTCTTTGGAATTCAGAAGAATGAGAGGTCATCTTATCGAAATGTATAAGATTATTAGGGAGCTTGACAAGGTGGATGCAGAGAAGATGTTTCCACTGATAGGGGAGACTAGAACTAGAGGGCATGATCTTAGAGGGCATTTAAAACTGAGATGAGGAGAAATTTCTTCTCTCAGAGGGTTGTAAATCTGTGGAATTTGCTGCCTCAGAGAGCTGTGGAAGCTGGGACATTGAATAAATTTAAGACAGAAGTAAACAGTTTCTTAAACAATAAGGGAATAAGGGGTTATGGGGAGCGGGCAGGAAAGTGGACCTGAGTCCATGATCGGATCAGCCATGATCGTATGAAATATCGGAGCAGGCTTGAGGGGCCGTATGGCCTACTCCTGCTCCTATTTCTTATGTAAATGTACTAAACATCAAGCTGTGAAGACTCTCATAGAGTAAAATGTAGTAAAGTATGTAAAGCACTTGGGACACTGATAGAAGACCTCTAACTCCGATGTTCTGTTTAATGTTACAGGCGAAGCTTGCACACAACCAATGGAAGCAAATGCGGACTTGTGGAGGGGATCGGGACCTCCAAGTGCTCAGTCCATTGGAGGAATGGATAGCTTCCCTAATGGGCTTCCAAGTTGATGCGATGGCGGTGGGTGCGGCCGATCCCCCTTGGGTCTGGAGCGCATCATCACCCCCGGCAACCAAATTTTAATTTGACCATTTAAGGTTCACAAGGTGTTTTTTGCTAATTTGTCAGTTCTAGGGGGCACTCGGCTGTATAGTTTGATTAAAAATAGTTGTAGAGCTGTTGCCCTTTACCTTTTGGGGACTCGGCCTGGAGGGTGTTGCACAGGGCAGTCCTGTGCAATAAGTTTACATAAGAACTGTCACGTATGTATATTTGGGTTTACTAGCCACCAGATTGTGCCACTGTCAGAGGTCATTGGGCTGTGCACACATGTGTGCGGCCCAGGTATAAAAGGCCAGCCATCTTGTAATGTAATCACTTTGGGTCCTAATAAAGTGGAGCCAGGTTTGTACTTGTTCGGAGTTTACAGTATTCAGTCTATTGAGTTATTGCATACACAACAAGAACATAAGAAATAGGAGCAGGAGTAGGCCATACTGCCCCTCGAGCCTGCTCCGCCATTGGCTGATCCGATCATGAACTCAGTTCCACTTCCCTGCCCGCTCTCCATAACCCCTTATCGTTTAAGAAACGGTCTATTTCTGTCTTAAATTTATTCAATGTCCCAGCTTCCACAGCTCTCTGAGGCAGCAACCTTGTCAAGCCCCCTCATAATCTTATACGGTTCGATAAGATCATCTCTCATTCTTCTAAGCTCCAATGAGTAGAGGCCCAACCTATTCAACCTTTCCTCATAAGTCAATCCCCTCATCTCTGGAATCAACCTAGTGAACCTTCTCTGAACTGCCTCCAAAACAAGTATATCCTTTCGTAAATATGGAAACCAAAACTGCACGCAGTATTCCAGGTGTGGCCTCACCAATACCCTGTACAACTGTAGCAAGACTTCCCTGCTTTTATACTCCATCCCCTTTGCAATAAAGGCCAAGATTCCATTGGCCTTCCTGATCACTTGCTGTACATGCATACTATCCTTTTGTGTTTCATGCACAAGTGCCCCCAGCACTTTGCAATATTTCTCCATTTAAATAATAACTTGCTCTTTGATTTTTTTCTGCCAAAGTGCATGACCTCACATTTTCCAACATTATACTCCACCTGCCAAATTTTTGCCCACTCACTTAGCCTGTCTATGTCCTTTTGCAGATTTTTTGTGTTCTCCTTATACATTGCTTTTCCTCCCATCTTTGTATCATCGGCAAACTTGGCTACGTTACACTCAGTCCCTTCCACCAAGTCATTAATATAGATTGTAAATAGTTGGGGTCCCAGCACTGATCCCTGTGGCACCCCACTAGTTACTGACTGCTTACTGATTGTCAACCCGAGAATGAACCATTTATCCCTACTGTTTTCTGTTTGTTAATCAATCCTCTATCCATGCTAATATATTACTGTTATGTATGCAATAATGGTTCATACTGAGTACTGTTTAACTAAGCAAGGTACAACCTTGCTTTGCTTTATTTAGGCCCAAAGTGCCTGACTCTCAAAATGGCTGGCTTTTATACCTAAGCAGCATCATGTGCGTACTGCTCACTGGCCTCCAACAATGACACCATCTGGTGGCTACAAACAGCATGTACGTACATGACAATACCCTCCTCTGAGATCTTATCACAGTCTTTCACAGGTTGAGACAGTCCGGTGCTTTGCATTCCCGGGTTGACCGTCTCAGTTCGATTCCAGCCTTGGGTGAGTGTGCGGGGTCTGTTGTGGTTGATGGCTGGATGACTGACTTGTTGGGGGTGGCAATGGCCATGTCAGGAATTGCAAGTCCATTTTTATTGAACAGGTCCGTGATGGAAATTCCGCGTTCACTGATGACCCTTGAGTCCTATGAAGACTGCTGGCAGGTTGGTTGGTCATCGATGGTTCCTTCGTCCGACTGTTCTGGCTCCTCTGTGTGCCTCAGCTTTGTCTGATCCACGTGTTTCCTGTAAGTTTGCCCATTCTTGAGCGTCGAGAGGCGGGAGTTCGGGAGGTGAGTGGCCTACAAAAGGCCCGTCAGTGGGCAGTCCGGGGAGCGTCGAGGAGGTGGGAGTTCGGGAGGTGAGTGGCCTACAAAAGGCCCATCACTGAGCAGACCGGGGAGTTTGAGGAGACTGGAGTTTGGGAGGTGAGCAGCCTACAAAAGGCCCGTCAGTGGGCAGTCCGGGGAGCGTCGACAGGCGGGAGTTCAGGAGACGAGAGGCCTACAAAAGGCCCGTCAGCGAGCAATCCGGGGAGCGTCGAGGAGGCGGGAGTTCGGGAGGCGGAGCGGCTTACAAGAGGCCAGCTGGTGCAACTGCAGCAGGGAGGCAAAAAGAAGTACAAAGAAATCAAAAGGTGATGTCACAGCCAAGGGGGTAAGTGATTGGCTGGTGATTGGTGAGTAGATCTGCTTTTTCTTTTCTTTATCAGTAAGTAACCGTTATCATTGTTGTTGTCAAATTAAGTTTATCTAGGGGTTAAGTCACGGACACGTGTTATGCTCCTCCTGTACTATGTGGGAAGTCAGGGACGCTTCCGGTGTCCCTGACGACTACGTGTGCGGGAAGTGTATCCGCCCCCAGCTCCTGACGGACCGCATTGCGACACTGGACCTGCAGGTGGATGAACTCTGGAGCATCCACGATGCTGAGAATGACGTGAATAGCATGTTTAGTGAGTTGGTCTTACCGCAGGTAAAGGGTACACAGTCAGATAGGGAATGGAAGACCAACAGGAAGAGCAGTGCAAGGAAGGTAGTGCAGGGGTCCCCTGCGGTTATCCCCCTGCAAAACAGATACACCGCTTTGGGTACTGTTGAGGGGGATGACTCATCAGGGGAGGGCAGCAGCAGCCAAGTTCATGGCACCATGGGTGGCTCTGTTGCACAGGAGGGCAGGAAAAAGAATGGGAGAGCTATAGTGATTGGGGATTCGATTGTAAGGGGAATAGATAGGCGTTTCTGCGGCCGCAACCGAGACTCCAGGATGGTATGTTGCCTCCCTGGTGCAAGGGTCAAGGATGTCTCGGAGCGGGTGCAGGACATTCTGAAAAGGGAGGGTGAACAGCCAGTTGTTGTGGTGCATATAGGTATCAATGATATGTGTAAAAAACGGGATGAGGTCCCACAAGACGAATTTAGGGAGCTAGGAGCTAAATTAAAAAGTAGGACCTCAAAAGTAGTAATCTCAGGATTGCTACCAGTGCCATGTGCTAGTCAGAGTAGGAATCGCAGGATAGCTCAGATGAATACGTGGCTTGAGGAGTGGTGCAAATGGGAGCGATTCAAATTCCTGGGACATTGGAACCGGTTCTGGGGGAAGTGGGACCAGTGCAAACTGGACAGTCTGCACCTGGGCAGGAACGGAACCAATGTCCTAGGGGGAGTGTTAGCTAGTGCTGTTGGGGAGGAGTTAAACTAACATGAGAAGGGGTTGGGAACCTCTGCAGGGAGACAGAGGGAAATAAAATGGAGGCAGAAGCAAAAGATAGAAAGGGGAATAGTAAAAGTGGAGGGCAGAGAAACCCAAGGTAAAAAACAAAAAGGGCCACATTTCAGCAAAATTCTAAAGGTGCAAAGTGTTTTAAAAAGACAATTCTGAAGGCTCAGTGCCTCAATGTGAGGAGTATTCGGAATAAGTTCGACGAATTAACTGCGCAGACAGCAGTTAACGGATATGATGGAACTGGCATCACGGAGACATGGCTCCAGGGTGACCAAGACTGGGAACTCAACATCCAGGGGTATTCAACATTTAGAAAGGATAGGCAGAGAGGAAAAGGAGGCGGGGTGGCGTTGCTGGTTAAAGAGGAAATTAATGCAATAGAAAGGAGGGACATTAGCCTGGATGATGTGGAATCGGTATGGGTGGGGCTGCGGAATACCAAAGGGCAGAAAACGCTAGTGGGAGTTGTGTACAGACCACCAAACAGTAGTAGTGAGGTTGGGGACAGCATCAAACAAGAAATAAGGAATGTGTGCAATAAAGGTACAGCAGTTATCATGGGCGACTTTAATCTACATATTGATTGGGCTAACCAAACTGCTGGCAATGCGGTGGAGGAGGATTTCCTGGAGTGTATTAGGGATGGTTTTCTAGACCAATATGTTGAGGAACCAACTAGAGAGCTGGCCATCCTAGACTGGGTGATATGTAATGAGAAGGGACTAATTAGCAATCTTGTTGTGCGAGGCCCCTTGAGGAAGAGTGACCATAATATGGTAGAATTCTTTATTAAGATGGAGAGTGACACAGTTCATTCAGAAACTAGGGTCCTGAACTTAAGGAAAGGTAACTTCGACGGTATGAGGCATGAATTGGCGAGAATAGACTGGCAAATGATACTTAAAGTATTGATGGTGGATGGGCAGTGGCAGACATTTAAAGGTCACATGGATGAACTTCAGCAATTGTACATCCCTGTCTGGAGTAAAAATAAAACGGGGAAGGTGGCTCAACCGTGGCTAACAAGGGAAATTAAAGATAGTGTTAAAACCAAGGAAGAGGCATATAAATTGGATAGAAAAAGCAACAAACCTGAGGACAGGGAGAAATTTAGAATTCAACAGAGGAAGAATAAGGGTTTAATTAAGAGGGGGGGAAATAGAGTACGAGAGGAAGCTTGCAGAGAACATAAAAACTGACTGCAAAAGCTTTTATAAATATGTGAAGAGAAAAAGATTAGTGAAGACAAACATAGGTCCCTTGCAGTCAGATTCAGGTGAATTTATAATGGGGAACAAAGAAATGGCAGACCAATTGAACAAATACTTTGGTTCTGTCTTCGCGAGGGAAGACACAAATAACCTTCCGAATGTACTAGGTGACAGTGGGTCTCGTGACAAGGAGGAACTAAGGATATCATTATTAGGCGGGAAATTGTGTTCTGGAAATTGATGGGATTGAAGGCTGATAAATACCCAGGGCCTGATTGTCTGGATCCCAGAGTACTTAAGGAAGTGGCTCTAGAAATAGTGGATGCATTGGTGATCATTTTCCAACAGTCTATCGACTCTGGATCAGTTCCTATGGACTGGAGGGTAGCAAATGTAGCACCACTTTTTAAAAAAGGAGGGCGAGAGAAAATGGGTAATTAGCCTGACATAGTGGGGAAAATGTTGGAATCAATCATTAAGGATGAAATAGCAGTGCATTTGGAAAGCAATGACATGATCGGTCCAAGTCAGCATGGATTTATGAAAGGGAAATCATGCTTGACGAATCTTCTGCAATTTTTTGAGGATGTAACTAGCAGAGTGAACGAAGGAGAACCAGTGGATGTGGTGTATTTGGACTTTCAAAAGGCTTTTGACAAGGTCCCGCACAGATTGGTGTGCAAAATCAAAGCGCATGGTATTGGGGGTAATGTACTGACGTGGATAGAGAACTGGTTGGGAGGCAGGAAGCAGAGAGTCGGGATAAACGAGTCCTTTTCAGAATGGCAGGCAGTGACTAGTGGAGTGCCGCAGGGCTCAGTGCTGGGACCCCAGCTCTTTACAATATGCATTATCGATTTAGATGAAGGAATTGAGTGTAATATCTCCAAGTTTGCAGATGACACTAAACTGGGTGGTGGTGTGAGCTGTGAGGAGGACGCTAAGAGGCTGCAAGGTGACTTGGACAGGTTAGGCGAGTGGGCAAATGCATGGCAGATGCAGTATAATGTGGATAAATGTGAGGTTATCCATTTTGGGGGCAAAAACACGAAGGCAGAATATTATCTGAATGGCGGCTGATTAGGAAAATGAGACCTGGGAGTCATTGTTCATCAGTCATTGAAAGTTGGCATTCAGGTACAACAGGCGGTGAAGAAGGCAAATGGTATAGAAACATAGAAACCTAGAAAATAGATGCAGGAGTAGGCCATTCGGTCCTTCGAGCCTGCACCGCCATTCAATGAGCTCATGGCTGAACATGCAACTTCAGTACCCCATTCCTGCTTTCTCGCCATACCCCTTGATCCCCCTAGTAGTAAGGACTGCATCCTTTTTGAATATATGTTGGCCTTCATAGCTAGGGGATTTGAGTACAGGATCATGGAGGTCTTACTGCAGTTGTATAGGGCCTTAGTGAGGCCTCACCTGGAATATTGTGTCAGTTTTGGTCTCCTAATCTGAGGAAGGACGTTCTTGCTATTGAGGGAGTGCAGTGAAAGTTCACCAGACTGATTCCCGGGATGGCTGGACTGTCATATGAGGAGAGATTGGATCAACTGGGCCTTTATTCACTGGAGTTTAGAAGGATGAAAGGGGATCTCATAGAAACGAATAAGATTCTGATGGGACTGGACAGGTTAGATACGGGAAGAATATTCCAGATGTTGGGGAAGTCCAGAACCAGGGGACATAGTCTTAGGATAAGGGGTAGGCCATTTAGGACTGAGATGAGGAGAAACTTCTTCACTCAGAGAGTTGTTAACCTGTGGAATTCCCTGCCGCAGAGAGTTGTTGATGCCAGTTCATTGAATATATTCAAGAGGGAGTTAGATATGGCCCTTACGGCTAAGGGTATCAAGGGGTACGGAGAGAAAGCAGGAAAGGGGTACTAAGGGAGTGATCAGCCATGATCTTATTGAATGGTGATGCAGGCTCGAAGGGCCGAATGGCCTACTCCTGCACCTATTTTCTATGTTTCTATGTTTAGTAATGAATATCCTGTTGCCCTCCTTGGCCATGACTGTACCAGCGATCCATTTGGGACCCTGAACACAGTTCAACATATATACAGGATCGGTAACAGAAATCTCGCGTGACACGGTTGCGCAATTGTGGTACCCTTGTTGACTTTGTCTTCTGTATTCAACATGATTATTTAAATCCTGGTGTATTTGAGATAGCTTGGTTTTAAGACTTCTTTTCATCATGAGTTCAGCAGACGAGACCTCTGTGAGTGTGTGGGATCTTGTTGTGTAACACAGCAGTATACAGGACAAGCAGGTCAACAGTGACCCTTGGGTTATTCTCCTCATGCTTTGCTTGATAATTTGTACTGCACCTTCAGCTTGCCCATTGGACGCAGGCCTGAACGGTGCTGACCTTACATGTTTTATGACATTAAGTTTCACAAACTCCTGAAACTCCTGACTGGTGAAGCACGACCCATTGTCGCTCACCACTATGTCAGGCAGACCATGTGTCGCGAACATGACATTGAGATTCTCTATGGTTGCCGTGGACGTGCTGGATGATATGATTATGCATTCTATCCACTTTGAATAAGCGTCCACCACCAGTAAAAACATTTTGCCCAGGAAGAGGCCTGCAAAATATACATGGATCCTGGACCAAGGTTTGGATGGCGCGTCCACAGACTCAGCGGCGATTCCGCTGGTGCTTTGCTGAGCTGCATGCAGGTGTTGCACTGATGCACGCATGCTTCCAGCTCAAAATCAATTCCTGGCCACCATACATGGGACCTGGCAATGGCCTTCATCATCACTATACCCGAATGTGTGCTGTGTAACTCACGCACAAACTTCTCTCTCCCTTTCTTGGGCATTACAATGCGATTGCCCCACAATATGCAATCTGCTTGAATAGAGAGTTCGTCTTTGCAACGAATGTACGGTTTGGCCTCCTCGCACATTTGCTTAGGTA
This sequence comes from Pristiophorus japonicus, assembly GCF_044704955.1. Lineage (NCBI taxonomy): Eukaryota > Metazoa > Chordata > Chondrichthyes > Pristiophoridae > Pristiophorus > Pristiophorus japonicus. The sequence continues at coordinate 64,281,950 of NC_091993.1, forward strand.
TGGCAGACTACTCCCCTTTGAGGATGCAACCCTTTACCACCGATAAAATCGTGTGCTGGCTGGTCCAGGTCTTAATTTGTTGAGCCGTGACAGAGGTTCCTTCACTCCCAAAAGCATCCATGATTAACATTAGATCCGTCGGTTGTGGCATTTCCACCACCGGTGTGAGCAACGGCAACCGGCTCAAAACATCGGCACAATTCTCTGTGCCAGGTCTGTGGCGAATGACATAATCATAGGCAGATAATGTCAGCGCCCACCTTTGGATGCGGGATGAAGCATTGGTATTCTTACCTTTGCTCTCGGAAAACAATGAACTGAGTAGCTTGTGATCAGTCTCTAGTTCGAAGCTCAGACCGAACAGGTATTGATGCATCTTTTTAACACCGTACACACACGCTAAAGCTTCTTTTTCTACCATGTTGTAGGCTCTTTCCGCTTTAGACAAGTTGAAGTTTCCCCGACTCATTGGTTTGTTGGAGTACGCACCCAATTCCATATGACGATGCATCACAGGCCAAAATTAAACATTTACATGGGTCATAATGTACCAGCAGCTTGTTTGAGCAAAGCAGATTGGTGGTTTTCTCAAAAGCTCTGTCTTGCGATGCGCCTCACACCCAGTTGTCGCCTTTTCTCAATAGCATGTGCAGTGGTTCTAGTAAGGTGCTCAATTTCTGTAAGAAGTTACCAAAGTAGTTGAGTAGACCCAGGAACGAACGCAGCTCCGTCACATTCTGCAACTTGGGTGCATTCTTGATGGCCTTGGTTTTCACGTCAGTAGGTCTGATGCCATCAGCAGCGATTTTTCTCGCGAGGAATTTGACCTCCGGTGCCATGAAGACGCACTTCGATCGTTTCAGTCTGAGTCCCACTCTATCCAAACGCAGTAGAACTTCTTCCAGGTTTTTCGGATGTTCCTTGGAGTCACGACCGGTGATCCGAATGTCATCTTGGAACACGACGGTTCTGGAAACGGACTTCAGTAGACTGGAATATTGCTGCAGCCGAATGAATTCCAAAAGGGCACCTGTGGTAAATAAACAGTCCTTTGTGCGTGTTAATGCATGTAAGTCTCTTCCAACTCCTGTGTCATATAGGCCGACATCAAGTCCAGTTTTGTGAACGACTTCCCTCCGGCTAGCGTCGCAAACAAATCATCAGCCTTCGGTAATGGGTACTGATCTTGTTTCGAAACTCTGTTGATTGTAGCCTTGTAGTTGCCACAGATTCTGACTGTGCCATCACCTTTCAGCACAGAAACAATGGGGTTGGCCCATTTATTAAATTCGACCGGTGATATGATTCTTTCCAGTTCAATTTCGACCTTCTCCCTCATCATATACTGCCCGAGCTTTATGATGGACGGGTCTTGCATCTGAGTCCACGTGGATCTGCACCTTGGCTCCCGTGAAATTGCCGATACCCGGTTCGAATAGCGAGGGGAACTTGCTCAATACTTGACCACATGTATCTTCCTCCGATGACAACGCCTTTATGTTGTTCCAGTCTCATCTGATTTTCTCCAACCAGCTCCTGCCGAGCAGCGTTGGACCATTGCGTGGAACAATCCACAGCGGTAACTCGTGAACTGCACCGTTATACGACACATGAATTTGTGCACTGCCAATCACCTTTATCAGTTCTTTGGTGTACGTGCGCAGCTTGGCTTTAACAGGGCATAGCCTGGGCCTCACAGTCTTAGTATCCCACAGCTTATTAAATGCCCTCTCGTTCATGATCGATTGACTCACCCCCGTGTCCAGTTCCATCGATACCAGTATTCCGTTAAATTTCACGTTAATCAAAATTGGTTTACTCTTGGTTACGAAGGAGTACAGTCCATACACTTCCTCCTCTGGCATCTCGGATTGCGTATCCGGACCTGCGCTAGTCTGACTCTCATCCTCCACGTGGTGTGTCGCAGCTCGCTTGCTCATCTGATGACACTTGCCCTGGAGATGCCCCACTCTCAGATAGCCTTTGAAACTATATTGCTTAAATCGTCACTGCTGGTGCCGATGATTTCCCCCACAACGCCAACACAGAGAAGTCAGATACATTCCCGCTGGTGGACTTTGGGCAGCCACAGGTTTTGCAAATGCAGCCGGATAGGCCCTGCCATGTGCCGATCTGCCGAACGCCGAATCAATCGCATTTACAGTACTTGCTGAGGTTCGCTTCTTCCCCGCTATTTGCTTTAGACTCCTTTCCATCGTCATACACGATTGAGTGATCTGGATGGCCCTTTTTAAATCCAACTATTCCACCACCAGAAGTTTGCACAGGATCCTCTCGTGGTTGATATCAGTAACAAAGAAGTCCTGCAGCATGTCTGCCAACACCGTCCCGAACTTGCACGGTCTGGCTAGACGTCTCAGGATGGGCAACGAATTCCGCCGCGCTCTGGCCCTCCGATCGAATGTGTATATAAAACCTGTATCTCAAGAGAATGATGCCGTCGTCTGGCTTGAGGTGCTCCAGTTCCAGCTCCAGTACACAACTCCTCATACATTTTCTCTGTTGGATCACTAGGCATGAGTAGATTCTTTATCAGACCGTAGATCTTTGAACCGCACACAGTGAGGAACACGGCCCAGCGCCGATCTGCATCGTCAACCCCCTTCATTTTGTTGGCCACGAAGTACTGGTTCAAATGGCTCACAAAGTCTGCCCAATCTTCTCCCTCCACGAATTGCTCTAAAAATCCAATTGTGCTCATTTTGCAAACAAAGGTTCTTGTATTCTCATGGCCAAATGTTATGTATGCCATAAAGGTTCTAACTGAGTATTGTTTAACTAAGCAAGGTACAACCTTGCTCTGCTTTATTTAGGCCCAAAGTGCCTGATTCTCAAAATGGCTGGCCTTTATACTTGAGCAGCACCATGTGCGTGCTGCTCAGTGGCCTCCAACAATGACACCATCTAGTGGCTACAAACAGAACGTACATACATGACAATTACCCCCAACCCTGTGAACTTTTATCTTGTGCAGTAACCTTTTATGTGGCACCTTGTCAAATGCCTTCTGGATGTCCAAATACACCACATCCTCTGGTTCCCTTTATCCACCCTGTTTGTTACATACTCAAAGAATTCTCGCAAATTTGTCAAGTTTTTAAGTTGGTTCAGGCTGCCTGCATTTTCTGCGGTCTGGAAGAGTCTATGTTTTTATACAGGGCCCGAATTTGATGAAGGCCTCCACCCGCCCAAAGGACTGCCGATGTCCCTGATGGTTGTTTGGGTGGGGTTTTCATCAGCCAGGTCCCTCGAAGGTCAGCAGGCAGCAAAGCAGCGGCGTATGTCGCCAATCCGGGCGGGAGCCGCTGGGAGCTCTCATTCTCGGCGGCAAATGCGCTTGTCGCCCAAGTGCTGCCGAGGATGGACTCAGGCCCATGGAGGGTCGAACAGCTAAAAATAAAAAGCAGCAAAAAAAATATACATCTGACGACCTTCAGGGGACCCCATACAAGTAAGTCCCTGTAAAGAAATAAATAAAAAAATGTCACTAATCTTTTTCCCCCCGCCATCTTCACACTTACTATTGAGGACAGAGCAGCCTCCACACAGCGGTCCACCACTGTCCTACCGCCGACTTCCGCCCGCACCAATCTGGCATCTCAGTGGACGGGAATCTTATGCGCATTGGCCGCCCGCTGGTGTTGGTTCTCCCCACCTGCCCAAGGCCGCGTCAAAAGTAGCACTGGGCGATTCGAGCAGAGAAATGTCGGCGGCAGGTTCATCAATTTCAGTCCCACAGTGTGTAAGGTTGCATCCCCTCTTCCAATATATGATGGGGCTGCTCGATTTCTGGCTGCAATTCAGTCCCAAGCTCCTAATCTTTGGGTGCCCAGTGTAGAGAGGAACGGGATGATCAGAGGGCCTCCTTGTGGGACTGCTCCTGGGCTTGGCCAAGGTGGCCAAGGGGGTCGAGGGGGTCGTTCAGCCTGACTGCCTGCCTTTCTTCCACAGCTACGTTTGCACCAGGGTGTCCTTAGAGATGGAGCACGTGGTGTCCACGACAGGTGGGCATCGGAGGGAGTGGAGTGCATCATCACCCCCCCCAACTAAATTTTTATTTGATTTATTCGGTTTTTGAGTTGTTATGCCCATTTAACAAGGGAGGCACTTGGTTAATGATATGATTTAAAATAGTTGTAGAGCTGTTGAATTGAGTGGCTTAGCCAGTCATGTGATGTTCCCAAGACTCAATAAAACCCACAGGGTTTGGGTCATCCACGATGAGGCAGGCAGTGGTGAGCCTAGTGGATGAACTGGTAATGTGTACAGTGATTGTTAAATCTTTGTTAATAAACCAACTAGTTCTTAATAGCAATGTTGCTACAAATTCTTAGGCAAAGAACCCATGAAGCAAATACATTACACAGGGTTAATACTGCAGTTACACAGGGTTAATAGTGCAGTTAAACAAAGACCCATAGCTTCAAACCTGAGTGCCACTGATCAAACTTCATTCCTGACATTAGTGTAAAGTGGGATTTGTCAGTTGTACTGAAAACAGGTTTGACTGCCATTAGAAACGGCTTCCTGCTATTTCAGTGGTGATTTGAATTGGCCAATAGCTAACAGTCTATTCTGTAAAAGTGATGGTTTATAAGCAGAGTCAAGCACAACTATTTTCCTGAACCTTTCAAACAGCTAGCACTGCTGCAGAACCTGCAACTCTCAGGTAAGGTTTTAACTTTTCACTTTGTGCCTTGTCGCTCAGCAACAGTAAATATCTGTTAGTCTCCAGCTGTGCGTTCTTTTGTCAGACAGACTAAATCTTGTGCAATTGTAACAAACCTGGCTAATACATCTGAAGTGCGAACCAACTTATTAATGGGGCTAATGGTTGGACTTTTGAAAGGAAGTTGCTAAACCTTTATAAATCACTAGTTGGGCCTCAGCTGGAGTATTCTGTCTAATTCTGGGCACCACACTTTAGGAAGGATGTCAAGGCCTTGGAGAGGATGCACAGGAAATTTACTAGAAAAATGAAACCAAGGATGAGGGACATTAGTTATGTGGATAATTCATCTCCTTAGAGCATAGAGGGTTAAGGGAAGATTTAATTTAAGTGTTCAAAATTATGAAGGATTTTGAGAGTAAATATGGAGAAATGGTTTCCACTGGCAGGGGGTCGGTAACCAGAAGCCACAGATTTAGGATAATTAGTAAAAGAACTAGATGGGAGATGGGGAAAAATGTGTTTACACAGCGACCTATTATGATCTGGAATGCACTGCCTGAAAGGGTGGTGACTTTCACACCCAATTGGGTAAATCATTTAAAAAGGAAAATTGCTGGGCTATGAGGAAAGGGCAGGGGAGTGGGACTAATTGGGGATCACTTTCAAAGAGATAACCCGGGCACGATGGGCCAAATGGCCTCCCCCGGTGCTGTAAGATTCTATGATTCGATGAATAGAACAGTGCAATCTGAAGAGGTTTTACAGTGAGAATGTCTTCAGAGCTCTGAACCCATACGTTGGTGGTCTGTAACTGAGTGTAAGATTCCTGGAATCCCATGTCTATATCCTCTAATACTGCTGCTTCCTCCTCCTGTCGAAGCAGAGGGACACATAAGCTACTGGCTCAGCATTGACAATAATTTATCAAGGTGAATATTGTAAGAATCTGCCCCGACGTGGAGTCAAGATTGACAGGAGTTCTTGTAGTGTATGAAATGATACAATGAACTCCGTACTGTGAGCCAGTGACTAGGTGTAAGCTGGTCATTCTTTAATGGTTTCCAGAAGTGAAGATACAAAGGTGAAGTTCAGGTTATATACCGGGCCCAGCACAAGTGTACCTATGATCCTAGGACCTCCGATGGTAGTGCCCCCTGGTGGTGGGAAGATCTTATGTACATACATTACATCATCCCCCCCGCCATCCCCCCCACCCCCGCCCCCCCCCCCTCACCCCCCAATTCTTGGCACGTCCATATTACAAGTTCAGACGGTCCGGAGCCCTTTGCTCCCTGGTTGACCGTCTCAGTACAATCCCAGTGCTTTCTGAGTCTCTCACGACTTGGGGCTGGGTGTTGACCACAGTGGGTTTTTCTGATGGCTGGACGTGAGTTGTTTGGTTGTCTAAGCTCACGGTGTCTTCTTCCAACTGTTCCGGTTTGTCAGTGTGTTTTAGCTTGATTTGATCAATGTGTTTCCTGGACAACTGCCCATTCTTGAGCTTAACCATATACATCCGGTTACCCTCCTTATCCGTAATATTGCCCGGGAGCCACTTGGGCCCTTGACCATGGTTATGTACGTACACTGGATCATTTACAGATATGTCGCGTGACACTACGGCGCGGTCGTGATACCATTACTGGCGTTGACATCGGGTTTCGACATGATCGTTAAGGTCAGGATGGACTAGAGAGAGCCTGGTTTTGAGGCCTCTCTTCATCAATAGTTCCAGAGGCGGGACCCTGGTGAGCGTGTGTGGCCTTGTCCTGTAACTGAGCAGTATGCGTGACAGGCGTGTCTGCAAGGAACCGTGAGTTACGCATTTCAGGCTGTGCTTGATGGTTTGAACTGCCCGCTTCGCTTGACCATTGGACGCGGGTTTGAATGGGGCTGACCTCATGTGTTTTATGCTGTTACATTTCATGAATTCTTGAAACTCCAGGCTCGTGAAACACGGTCCGTTGTCACTGACAACGATGTCTGGCAGACCATGTGTGACAAACATGGCTCTCAGGTTCTCAATGGTGGCAGTGGAAGTGCTGGGTGACATGATCACACATTCTATCTGTTATAGATGTAAACTTGTATATACTTTGTACAGAGCTCATCCCCTGGAGTCACAAGGGATCCCATAATCCCTTGGGAGCACAGGTACCTAAGGAGGCCTCACAGACTGGAGGGGCACTCTGGAGACCTGCAATAAAAGACTAAGGTCACACTTTACTCCTGAATTATGGACAAGGTCCCAAGTGGCTTCCTGGCACTGTTGTGACCAAAGAGGGGAGCAGGGTGTTTCGGGTCAAACTTTCAAATGGACTCATTCACCAGAAACACTTGGACCAAATCAAACTCAGATTCACGGACTATCCTGAGCAACCCACTTTGGACCCTACCTTCTTTGAACCCCCGAACATACACACCAGTGGCAACCGACACCGTGGTTGGCCACGAAACAGAACCCATCATCCTTAGCAGCCCAGCAGGACTCACCACACCAGGCAGCCCAACAAGGCCAGCTGCACAGCAGCCCAGCGAGGGCCCAACAGATGGTTCACCAATACCAGCATCTGCACCGAGACGATCAACCAGGGAAAGAAGGGCCCCAGATCATCTCACCTTGTAAATAGTTGCACTATTGACTTTGGCGGGGAGTGTTGTTATATATGTAAACTTGTATATACTTTGTACAGCCACCAGAGGGCTCATCCCCTGGAGTCCCAAGGGATCCCATAATCCTTGGGAGCACAGGTACTTAAGGAGGCCTCACAGGCTGGAGGGGCACTCGGGAGACCTGCAATAAAAGACTAAGGTCACACTTTACTTCGAGCTCACAGTATCCAGTCAAACTCTTTATTCATTCATAACACTATCCATTTGGAGTATGCATCAACCACCACAAAAAACATTTTACTGAGGAAGGGGCCCGCAAAGTCGATGTAGATTCTGGACCATGGTTTGGATGGCCATGACCACAGACTGAGTGGAGCTTCCTTTGGGGCATTGCTTAACTGCATGCAAGTGCTGCACTGATGCATGCATGACTCTAAGTCCGAGTCAATGCCAGGCCACCAAACATGGGACCTGGCGATGACCTTCATCATGACAATACCGGGATGCGTACTATGTAACTCCCGTACAAATCTCGCCCTGCCTTTCTTGGCATTACAACACGATTACCCCACAGTAAACAGTCGGATTGGATGGAGAGCTTATGTTTGCAACGGCTGTACGGTTTGGTTTCATCACCCATTTCTTTGGGGATGGTCAACCAGTCCCCGTTAAGAACAGAACATTTTACAACCGATAGGGTTGGATCCTGGCTGGTCCAGGTCTTAACTTGTTGAGCAGTGACAGGCTCTCTCAAAGGCATCCATGACCATGAGTATTTCTGCTGGCATTGGCGTTTCCACCTCCGGTGTGGGCAACAGTAACCGGCTCAATGCATCAGCGCAGTTGTCAGTGCCTGGTCTATGGCGAATGACATTATCATGGCAGATAATGTCAGCACCCACCTCTGGATGTGGGACGATGCGTCGGTATTGATACCTTTATGTTTCGAGAACAATGATATAAGCGGCTTGTGATCGGTTTCCAGCTCAAAGCGAAGCCCAAACAGGTACTGGTGCATTTTTTTTACCCCATAAACATATGTTAACGTCTCTTTCTCTACCATGCCGTAGGCTCTTTCCACCTTGGATAGACTTCGAGACGCATATGCAACTGGTTGTAGTTTGCATGACTCATTGGCTTGCTGGAGTATGCAGCCGACCCCATAGGATGACGCATCACAGGTCAAAACTAGGCGCTTGCATGGGTCATACAGTACCAGTAGCTTGTGGGAACACATCAGATTTCTAGCCTTCTCAAAGGCTCTGTCTTGAAGTTCATCCCACACCCAGTCATCTCCTTTCCTGAGCAGCTTGTGCAAAGGCTCTAATACTGTGCTCAATTTGGGTAAGAAGTTACCGAAGTAGTTGAGAAGATCCAGGAACCAACGCAGCTCCATCACATTCTGGGGCCTGGGCGCATTTTTGATGGCCTCTGTTTTCACGTCTGTAGGCCTGATTCCGTCTGCAGCAATCTTTCGTCCAAGGAATTCAAACTCTGGTGCCATGAAAACGCACTTCGAACGTTTCAGCCCGAGTCCCACTTTGTCCAGACGACGCAGAACCTCTTCCAGATTGTGCAGGTGCCTGACGGTGTCACGACCTGTGACTAGGATGTCGTCTTGGAATACCACGGTCCTGGGGACGGATTTTAATAGGCTCTCCATGTTTCTCTGAAATATGCCTGCCGCCAAACGAATGTCAAAAGGGCACCTGTTGTAAATAAACAGTTCTTTGTGCGTGTTGATGTATGTAAGTTTCTTTGATGATTCAACCAGTTCCTGTGTCATGTAGGCCGACGTTAGATCCAATTTGGTGAACGATTTTCCCCCGGCTAGCGTTGTAAACAGGTCATCAGCTTTTGGTAGCGGGTACTGATCTTGTTTCGAAACTCAGTTGATCGTGACCTTGTAGTCTCCACAAATCCTGACCCTGCCATCGCTCTTTAACACCGGAACAATGGGGATGGCCCATTCATTAAATTCGACCGGTGAGGTGACTCCCTCGCATTGTAGCCTGTCCAATTCGAGCTTGACCTTTTCTCTCATGTGCGGGACCGCCCTGGCTTTGTGATGGATGGGCCTTGCGTCTGGGCCTAGATGAATCTGCACCTTGGCTCCCTTGAAGCAGCCAATTCCCGGTTCAAACATTGAGGGAAATTTGCTCAGCACTTGAGCACACAAATCATCATCCGCTGATTACAAAGCTTTGATATCGTACCATTTCCATTTTATTTTCTTGAACCAACTCCTGCCGAATAACGATAGGCTGTTGCCTGGGATAATCCACAATGGTAGATCATGAACCGATCCCTCGTATGATACTCTTACTGCTGCACTACCGATCACTGGTATGAGCTCTTTGGTGTAGGTATGCAGCTTCGCATTTATCGGGCTCAGCTTGGGTCTCTCTGCCTTGGTCTCCCACAGCTTTTTGAAAGTCCTCTGGCTTATTATCGATTGACCTGCACCCGTGTCTAATTCCATGGATACCGGCACGTCGTTTAATTTTACCTCCATCATTATCGGTTGGATCTTTGTTAGGAATGCACGTATGCTATACTTCCTCCTAGGAGCTCTCAAATGCCTCGGGCTGCATCGCCAGATCCACGCTGAATTGATCATCATCCTCGTGGTATGTCGCAGCTCGCTTGCTCTGTTGCGGACACGTCCACTGAAGATGCCCCGTCTTCGCACACCCTCTGCATACATATTACCTGAAGCGGCACTGATGGGGTTGGTGATTGCCCCCGGAACGCCAACACGTTGAGCTTGGATTTGCACCCAAAGGCGGGCTTTGAACGGCTCCTGTTCTCGCATACACAGTTGAGTAGGCCCTCGATGACGAACTTTAAGTGGCTCCCGTTCTTGCAGACGCAGTCGAGTAGGCCCTGCCATGTGGAGTTCTGCCGGCCGCCGATACAATTTTGTGCACAGTACTTGCCGTGGAGTTCCTGTTTTGTCACGATATCTGCTTCATGCTTTTCTGCATGGACATGCAAGCCTGGCCGATGGTGATTACCTTGCTGAGGTCCGGCGTCTCCGCAGCCAGCAGCTTACTTAAGATCACCTCGTGGTTGACCCCGATCACGAAAAAGTCACGCAGCATGTCTTCCAACGCAGGCCAAAATTTGCAAAGCCCTGCAAGACGTCTCAGGTCGGCAACAAATGCCGCTACGTCTTGGCCTTCTGGACGAACGTGCATATGGAAGCGATATCTGGATATGAGGATTCCTTACGTGGGCTTACAGTGTTCCCGAACTAGAGCACACAGTTCTTTGTAATCCTTTTCTGTAAGAAGAGTGGGTGAGAGCAGATTCTTGATGAGTGCATGGATCGTGGGGCCACAGACGGTGAGAAGAACTGCCCCGCGCTTCTCTGCATCCTTGTCTTTGTTTAGGTCGTTTATCACGAAATACTGGTCAAGACGATCCGTGAAATCTCCACAATCCTCTCCCTCATTGAATCTCTCGAATTCCAACAGTACTCGACCGTGCTGTGCTCGCCATACTTTTGCATGGGTTCGTATTTGCCTCTTCGCTAGTTGTAGTGTATGAAATGATACAATGAACTCTGTACTGTGAGCCAGTGACTAGGTGTAAGCTGGTCAGTCTTTAATGGCTCCCAGAAGTGAAGATACAAAGGTGAAGTTCAGGTTATATACTGGGCCCAGAACGAGTGTACCTATGACCCTAGGACCTCCGATGGTAGTGCCCCCTGTTGGTGGGCAGACCTTATGTACATACATTACAGTTCTGATCAGCAAAAAGGGTGTGAAAATCAATGTGTCTGCTTCATGAACTCTGGGTTTTCCAATCATTAATATCCAGTAACAGGACAGTACAATTACAAAGGAGTAATCATGACAAACTCAGCAAGAGGCTCGAAGGGCAAAATTGTCCTCTTTTATAGCACCATCAGCGCCTCTGGGGAGCGCTAATGGGGCGCAATGAGGTTATCGCCCAGGGGAAGAGGTCGATAGCGCCTCCAGGGAAATTGCCCCGGAGGTTTAGGGGGAATTGTGTCGTTAGCGCTGCTGCCCGCGATTTTCGACCCGGGCTGGCGCACGCACAGCGATGACGTCATAGCCATGTGCACCGACCTCTCATTGCCCCGCACTGACACCTTTGCGTCCCTTGGAGGAAATTGCCCTGCAGATGACGAGGATGGCGCCAGCCGATGTCACTGCCACCTTTGCAGGTCGTGAAGCTGGCGGACATCCGCTGCCAGGGCGCCCCTTAAAGGGTTGCTATATTCTTCTGTTGGCCAGCTCCTTCTGTCGGACTGACAATGGCGGCCCTCACCTCAACTGGGCCACCATCCAGAAGCCTGGCACTCCGTTATGGGTGCCGGGCTGTAGCCCGGCAGAGGGCATCCTGGTGGCCCGGTGGCAGCCGCCAACGGGATAGAAGAGCACGCAGCGCCCCTTCCTTTTAATTGAAGGGGAGGGGCGTTCTGCCGTGTCAGCGCAACATGCAGTCCCCACGTCGCCGCGACGCAACACTGGACTTGTAGAGCTCCGCCTCCATTGAGGGGCGGAAGGGCCGAATTCCTCACTGGGGTGGAACTTCCGGACCGGGCGATAAATGTCCCAGCCCCGGAAGGTTACTGCCTCCAAACGGGGTGCCGGACAATTTCGCTCTCTTTCCTGCTTATATTTTCTGTCTCAACATGTAGTGCAATTATGGAAAAGTCAAAATTGTTTTCTTGTTGCCTGCGAGGGAGGACGAATCTGTCTTATTGTTATCCTATCCTGTAATTGCAGATAGGGTGTATTATCTCATTTTAATCCCTTGGAATTGGAAAGGACCTTTTTGCTGCAATATTTTATCCTAACCCTCCAATTACAGGCTCGTTATTTATTTCCACAGGGTGGAACAGGCTGGAATAGATCTTGCTGCAACCACCAAGAACATATTCAGTATCTTCAAAGACATAGGGCTCAATTTTGCCAAAAGCCATTTTTTGGCGTTTAAACCTATTTTTCTAGTTCCCCACTCTATTTTTTTAAATTGGCACCACACAGCCTCTCCTGTAGCCTCGGGGGATGGAGCCTAATGTCTGCGCCAAAAAAACTATGCCGCCCCTTCTGCGCATGCGCGAAAAAAAAGTAAGTTTTTGACGTGATTCCTATGGGCACGCATGCGCAGTAAGGCTCCTGGTCTGCAATCGGCCATTTTTAAAGAGCCAGTTGTGTGTGTGAGAACTGTAATTATCATTGGAAAAATCAGAGTTGCAATACAAGATGCAACGCGGTGCAAGGACCAAGAATTTCTTACAGGATGAAGTGGAGGTACTAGTTACTGTGATTAAGGGCAGATAGCAGGAGTTGGACACCAGCAGAGGTCACACAAAAGTTCCACCCAAAGAAATGAAGAAATGCAGAAGATTACTGTGCAATGGTGACCACCCCAAGGTATGAAGGTCAGTGTGAAAAGAAGTGGCACAACCTTGGTCAAGTAGTTAGTGTAAGTAATATTTTAATTTTTCAATGGAATTGCAATTGCAAATGTGACTATCTGTATATGTCCCACCCAGCAGAAAGACACCCTCCCTAAAAAGTTATATTTTCATCTTTGCAGAGGAAAGTGGCACACAACAAAGGAAAAAGAACTCGAATAGCAGGTGGCCCGGCAAATCTGCACCCACTGACACCCTTGGAAGAGAGGGATGCTGCTTTGATGGGTCCTGCCTGGAGAAAAGCAACCACCACTGCACAAGCTGGGCCCACATTCGAGGGAGTGGGTAAGTCCTGCAAATTCTAGTCTAGCTTTACTAAATGTTAAGTACTGCACGGGCTAGCCATGTTTCGGTTCATGGGGATGTCTCCGTCAGCTATACTTTGGTTGATGTAGTGTGCCATCATTCATCGTGGTCCTTCAAATGAGCCTGCTGCCTGCGCTGTGTGAGCCTACTCATGCCACCCTGCCCCCTCCTCTGATGCTAACCATTTGTCTGTTCTGTTATATTTTGCAGAACTTGAGGCCAACCCTGACGATGCAGAAGATTCAGACGAGCCTGAAGAGAACATCTTCCAATCCCACCTTCCAGACCAAGAGCACAGGGGTGAGGGTGAGTTCCCCACTGTTGTACTCACTTTGGAGGAGGTGCAGGTGCTGCCATTGAGGTTCTAGCCCCTTCCTTGAGTAGTAGTTTGCATGTTGGTGGGACGTTCCATGGTTTCGCACTGTCGGAGGCTAGGGATTCCAGTGGGGTGCAGTGAGGCACACCGATGGCGCCACTGTCCGAGGTTGCGGGTCCTACTGGGATGCTGCAAGCCACACCCAGGGTGAGGAAAGGAAGGAGAGCGAGATCGAGCAGATGTAGTTCACATGATGGCAATGAGTGCGGAGAGCACTGACCTTAGCCGATCAATCCTGGAAATCAGCAGTGGGATGGGTGATGCGGTATCGGGATTGTCGGGAGAAGTAACAATACTCTCAGGAGAAATGGGAACGCTGTCCGGAAACATGAGGGAGGGAATATCTCAGTCAGCAGAAACATTTGGCGGTGCACATGAGGGAGGGTATGTCGCAGGTAGTTCAAACACTGTCAGTGAACATGAGGGAGGGAATTGACACATTGGACACACAGGTAGTTGACACACTTTTGCTTATTATGAGGGAGGGCATGTCACAGGTAGGTGAGACACTGTTGGCAAACATGAGGGAGGGAATGTTGGAGGTAGTTGAGACACTGTCAGGGCACATGAGGGAGGGAATGTTGGAGTTAGTTGCTGCAATAAGGGAACATGCCCAGACCCTGCGCCCATTGACAGAATCAACTGTCACTCCCACTCCAATCCCGACTGCCACATTACTGGCTGCTCCCTGGCCGCTCCCCCTGCCGGCCCCGACCCCCGGCCATCAAGAAGTGTGCATTACCCGAGATGTTCGAAAGAATAAGCTTGGTACCAACCTGAGGAACTCTTCGGGCAGGGGTGGTGAATTCACCGAAACCAAGCTTAGCAGGCGGTCTTAGAATAAGGTGGAGGAGAGATGGGTGCAGCCTTTCTTTGCTGCTGTTGTTGTTGTTATTGTTATTATTATTGTTGTAACTGTTCTCAAATTAAAAGTTATTTGTAGTTATGTAAATTTACAAGTTTAAAAGTTTTTAAGTGATCTTGGAGTTTGTAAATTATCTTAAAGTTTGCAGTGATCTTAAGTGAAAACTTTAAAGTTTGATGCAAGAATATGTTTATTAAAGTTAAGTACAAACAAATGTTCGTAAAACTTTTGAATAAAATATATTTTAAATTATAACTGAATCATTTCCATTATTTGTTCCTGTTAAGTCCTGACTCTAATGTACTGACTTACACGAGACACACGCTGAAGTCAAGGTCACTCAGGACCTGCACCTTTAATTCCAGCTCTCCCAGTGCTGCACTTGCCTGAGACCTCCCTTTATATACCACAGTGGGACAGGTATGGAGTGTCTCCTGCAAGTGCACCCCTGGTGGTAAGGTATGCTTATTTTTACAGGTCATATCCAGTTACAGTCATGTATAGCATGGTAAGATACCGTTACATACAGTAATGTGAGATACATGACAGTTCCATTATTAACACAACTTTTGAAGTAAACCAGAATCATTTCCATCATGTGTTCCATTAACACAACACAACATTACAGATCAGGTCTAAACGATATATAGGTAAAAAACGGGATGAGGTCCTACAAGACGAATTTAGGGAGCTAGGAGCTAAATTAAAAAATAGGACCTCAAAAGTAATAATCTCAGGATTGCGACCAGTACCACTTGCTAGTCAGAGTAGGAATCGCAGGATAGCTCAGATGAATACGTGGCTTGAGCAGTGGTGCAGAAGGGAGGGATTCAAATTCCTGGGACATTGGAACCGGTTCTGGGGGAGGTGGGACAAGTATAAACTGGACGGTCTGCACCTGGGCAGGACCGGAACCAATGTCCCCGGGGAAGTGTTTGCTAGTGCTGTTGGGGAGGAGTTAAACTAATATGGCAAGGGGATGGGAACCTATGCAGGGAGAGAGAAGGAAATAAAATGGAGGCAGAAGCAAAAGATAGAAAGGAGAATAGTAAAAGTGGAGGGCAGAGAAACCCAAGGCAAAAAATAAAAAGGGCCACATTACAGCAAAATTCTAAAGGGGAAAAGTGTGTTTAAAAAGACAAGCCTGAAGGCTCAGTGCCTCAATGCGAGGAGTATTCGGAAAAAGGTGGACGAATTAACTGCGCAGACAGCAGTTAACGGATATGATGTAATTGGCATCACGGAGACATGGATCCAGGATGACCAAGGCTGGGAACTCAACATCCAGAGGTATTCAACATTTAGGAAGGATAGGCAGAGAGGAAAAGGAGGCGGGGTGATGTTGCTGGTTAAAGAGGAAATTAATGCAATAGTAAGGAGGGACATTAGCCTGGATGATGTAGAATCGGTATGGGTGGAGCTGCGGAATACCAAAGGGCAGAAAACGCTAGTGAGAGTTGTGTACAGACCACCAAACAGTAGTAGTAAGGTTGGGGACAGCATCAAACAAGAAATAAGGGATGTGTGCAATAAAGGTACAGCAGTTATCATGGGCCACTTTAATCTACATATTGATTGGGCTAACCAAATTGGTAGCAATGCGGTGGAGGAGGATTTCCTGGAGTGTATTAGGGATGGTTTTCGAGACCAATATGTCAAGGAACCAACTTGAGAGCTGGCCATCTTAGACTGGGTGATGTGTAATGAGAAGGGACTAATTAGCAATCTTGTTGTGCGAGGCCCCTTGGGGAAGAGTGACCATAATATGGTAGAATTCTTTATTAAGATGGAGAGTGACACAGTTAATCAGAAACTAGGGTCCTGAACTTAAGGAAAGGTGACTTCGACGGTATGAGGCATGAATTGGCTAGAATAGACTGGCAAAGGATACTTAAAGGGTTGATGGTGGATGGGCAGTGGCAGACATTTAAAGATCACATGGATGAACTTCAGCAATTGTACATCCCTGTCTGGAGTAAAAATAAAACGGGGAAGGTGGGTCAACCGTGGCTAACAAAGGGAATTAAGGATAGTGTTAAAACCAAATAAGAGGCATATAAATTGGCTAGAAAAAGCAACAAACCTGAGGACTGGGAGAAATTTAGAATTCAACAGAAGAGGACTAAGGGTTTAATTAAGAGGGGGAAAATAGAGTACAAGAGGAAGCTTGCAGGGAACATAAAAACTGACTGCAAAAACTTCTATAAATATGTGAAGAGAAAAAGATTAGTGAAGACAAACGTAGGTCCCTTCAGTCGGATTCAGGTGAATTTATAATGGGGAACAAAGAAATGGCAGAGCAATTGAACAAATACATCGGTTCTATCTTCACGAAGGAAGACACAAATAACCTTCCAGACGTACTTGGGGACTGAAGGGTATCCTTATTAGGCGGGAAATTGTGTTAGGGAAATGGATGGGATTGAAGGCCGATAAATCCCCGGGACCTGATAGTCTGCATCCCAGTGTACTTAAGGAAGTGGCTCTAGAAATAGACTTTGGATCATTTCCTATGGATTGGAGGGTAGCTAATGTAACACCAGTTTTTAAAAAAGGAAGGAGAGAGAAAATGGGTAATTATAGTTAGCCTGACATCAGTAATGGGGAAAATGTTGGAATCAATCATTAAGGATGAAATAGCAACGCATTTGGAAAGCAGTGACAGGATCGGTCCAAGTCAGCATGGATTTATGAAAGGGAAATCATGCTTGATTAATCTTCTGGAATTTTTTGAGGATGTAACTAGCAGAGTGGGCAAGGGAGAACCAGTGGATGTGGTGTACTTGGACTTTCAAAAGGCTTTTGACATGGTCCCGCACAAGAGATTGTTGTGCAAAATCAAAGCGCATGGTATTGGGGGTAATGTACTGATGTGGATAGGGAACTGGTTGGCAGACAGGAAGCAGACAGTCTGGATAAACGGGTCCTTTTCAGAATGGCAGGCAGTGACTAGTGGAGTGCCGAAGGGCTCAGTGCTGGGACCCCAGCTCTTTACAATATACATTAACGATTTAGATGAAGGAATTGAGTGTAATATCTCCAAGTTTGCAGATGACACTAAACTGGGTGGCGATGTGAGCTGTGAGGAGGACGCTAAGAGGCTGCAAGGTGACTTGGACAGGTTAGGCGAGTGGGCAAATGCATGGCAGATGCAGTATAATGTGGATAAATGTGAGGTTATCCATTTTGGGGCAAAAACACGAAGACAGAATATTATCTGAATAGCGGCAGATTAGGAAAAGGGGAGGTGCAGCGAGACCTGGGTGTCATGGTACATCAGTCATTGAAAGTTGGTGCAGTAGGCGGTGAAGAAGGCAAATGGTATGTTGGCCTTCATAGCTAGGGGATTTGAGTATAGGAGCAGGGAGGTCTTACTGCAGTTGTACACGGCCTTAGTGAGCCTCACCTGGAATATTTTGTTCAGTTTTGGTCTGCTAATCTGAAGAAGGATGTTCTTGCTATTGAGGAGTGCAGCGAAGGTTCACCAGACTGATTCCAGGGATGGCTGGACTGTCATATGAGGAGAGACTGGATCAACTGGGACCTTATTCACTGGAGTTTAGAAGGATGAGAGGGGATCTCATAGAAACATATAAGATTCTGACGGGACTGGACAGGTTAGATGTGGGAAGAATGTTCCCGATGTTGGGGAAGTCCAGAACCAGGGGACATAGTCTTAGGATAAGGGATAGGCCATTTAGGACTGAGATGAGGAGAAACTTCTTCACTCAAGAAAATTGTTAACCTGTGGAATTCCCTGCCGCAGAGAGTTGTTGATGCCAGTTCATTGGCTATATTCAAGAGGGAGTTAGATATGGCCCTTACGGCTAAGGGGATCAAGGGGTATGGAGAGAAAGCAGGAAAGGGGTACTGAGGGAGTGATCAGCCATGATCTTATTGAATGGTGGTGCAGGCTCAAAGGGCAGAATGGCCTACTCCTGCACCTATTTTCTATGTTTCTATGTTTCTATGTAACAGTAAACATGGCCCATGTTGAATAGTTGCCTCTGAGTCTTCAGGCAGCAGAGCATTCACGGATGAGCTGCTGGCACAAGGCTCGAGCAATCGTTAAAGAAGCACGACAGCCCGCCCTCCTCCGCCATCGTGCCCAGATTCAGGTAGTTGCATGGTTTCCTCATCCTCCTCCTCGTAATCTGCGTCTTCCTCATCATTATCATCAGCCACTCTCACCTCAGCTGGGTCTTCTACTACCTGCTGCTGCTGCCTCATGATGGCTAAGTTATGCAGCACACAACAGTGAACTGACTGACAATCTCAGTGGAGTATTGCAAGTAGCCTCCAGAATGGTCCAGGCATCGGAAACACTGTTTCAAGATGCCAATGGTCTTCTCTATTATGCTGCACGTCGCAATGTGCCACATGTTGAATTCCCGGTTATGCATAGGGGCGTCATGAGCCAGGTGGCGAGGCCGTACCCTTTTTCTCCCAATCGCCTGCTCTGCCCTTCTGGTTGCTGCTGAAACATGGCAGATATAACGCTCTCGCATAGGATGAACGCATCATGGGTGCTCCCAAGGTATGTTGCATCAACTGACATGATATGATGCATGTCGCCACACACGAGCTGCACATTAATGGAGTGGAAGCCTTTTCTGTTCCTGTACATCTCGGAATTCTCCAAAGGCTCTCACAAGGCAGCCCTGTACCTTTGGGAAGCCAACAATCCTGGAGAAGCCCACAGCCCTGTCACGCATTGCCTGGGCAGTCATGGGGAACTTTATGTAGTCATTTCTCCGGGCATATAGTGCCACAGTCACCTGCCGAATAGAGACATGTGTTGCATGTTGAGAAATGACACACACATTCCTAGTTGTATCTTGGAAGGATCCAGATGCATAGAATGAAAGTGCAGCTGTAACCTTCACTTCAACTGACAAAGCAGCTCTCCTGATGCTTCTCGGTTGCATGTCTGCTTTTACTAACCCACAGATCTCAGTTACAAATTCTTTGCGGAAATGCAGCCTTCTGACACAGTCTGCATCACTCAGGTGCAGGTACGAATGCCTGCCTCGATATACCTGACGTGGGTAAGGCCTCCTGTCCATCACCCTACGGGCTCTGAGGTTCCTCATGCGATGACGTTGAATCAATTGTCTCCTCCGCAACACCGTCATGCTAAAGGTTTGCACAATGTATGGCATTGTCAGTATTGCCTACATGATTAAATTTTACATTTGCAAGAAGCTCAAAACGGCAGGCAGGCAGGCAGAAGGTTCTTTGTTCTCGCTCCCCACAAGGTCTGTATGGACCACACCCAGGTCTGAGCAGGCACAGTGATCGGGAACCCCCCATCCCCCAGGTTGCATTTGATGCGTAGTGTAGGCTTCTGATGCCTTCCACAGCCCACCATCCACATTGGCTTGATTTGATGATAGTGCAAGCTTCTGACTCCTTCCATAAGCCCCCACCCACCCGGGCTTGGTTTGATGTGTAGTGCAGGCTTCTGATTCCTTCCGTTTGCATTCCACAGCCCCCCCACCTCCCCGGGCTTCTTTTGCAGCCAAGTCCCGAGCCTCTGTGTCCGGGCGCAGGACCGATTCTGCCGGCCAACGACTCTCAAACCCTGTTTGCAGACATTCGGTGGTGGCGCGTCAGTTGAAAAAAAATGAATACTTACAGAATTCCATCAAACTTCCATTTACTGGTTAAAAAATGTCATCTTTATCATGCATATTTAAGTGTCCGTGGCTCCCTCCAAAACTTCGCTGAAAAACAATGGCGTCGTTCTACGCCGATTTGTCAATGTGCACTACTTTTTCTTAACTCACCAGGTTTTGCAAGAGTGGTCACATACACCGAACTAGGAGAAATTTTTTGGGGCAAATTTACAGAATTGACAAAAACTTGCGCAGACATCAGATTACGAAAGAAAACTAACCTAAAAATATCGGAACTAACTGAGTTATGTTGGCGCACATTCCTTGGGGAAATTTACATTTTTTAAACTTAGGCCAAAAAAAGCGGTGCGCGCCAAAAAAACGGCGCAAATCACTGGGGAAAATTGAGCCCATGGAACTGGAAGATAACGTAAAGGTTTATAACTCTTGAGACTAGAACCTACACTTTTTTTGCATACTTAACGCCCACAACGCCCATTTTACTGCTGAAATGATGCATAACGCCCATATATTGCCCATTTTGGCACAAAATGGAAACTGACGGGCTTTTTTAGGAAACTTATCACCAAGTGTTACTTTCCCCATGTGCTTAACGCCGGGAAAAAATATTACCGCCCGCCCACTTTTTTTAGGTGAATCATCAGAATGGGCAAAATCAACAGCCATAATATCGCACGGAATTAATGCCGAGATTCAATAATACTACCCGCCCATTTTTTTTTGTCGTAAATAGGATATTTGGTGAAACTAATGCCCAGGAGATCGGCCACCGTCACTTTCACCACCTCGCACATATATTGCCCACAATATCGCTCGCCCAAAAAAACGCCCATAAAAAGTGGAACTATTCTGAACTAATGACAGCGGTGAGGCTGGCATTTTTAAAATCGCAGGTCGCTTCATTCAAAAGGCTGCTTCAACTTTGGGGGAGTTTGCATTGACTCTGGAGTTCTTCTCAGGTGACGTGAACATCTCAACAGACATATTTTCAGACTCTGGACTCTTGGGGGTTTATTCTAGGTGTATTTTAGTGAGGAAATCATTGCTTCTGATCAATCGCTATTATACTTTCAATGCAATGGGGCCAGCCATTTCTCAGCCTGCATCGATTAATATGCAGATGCTGCAGAGTGCAGATGGCTCAATGAGTGGTGCACAACATTATGTCCCCAATTTAAGATGTGCAAGAATGAGGAGGAGGGCCAGACCATACACACCCCGCATGTACAAGGAAAAGAGGTCTTACCTCGACATCTCTGACCACACCTGCCTTCGGAGACTGTGCTTCCACAAGGTGGTGATCAATGAAATATGTGAGCTCATGAGGCCACATATGCAGCCTGCCATCAGGACATCAGTGTCGGCCGAGGTCAAGGTCACTGCGGTACTGTCTTTCTTTTGGGCCTCCGCGGTCGAGATTTGCCCTTTGTCTCACCATGCAACCCATCACTGCATTAGACAAGTCACGGAGGCCCTGTACGCGAGAAAGATGGACTTTATCAGCTTCCCCATGACCACGGTGTTATGTCTTGAATAAAGAGTCAGACCAGATTCTACAAGCTCAAAGTAAGGTGTGATCATAGTCCTTTATTACAGATCTCAGAGTGCCTCTCCAGCCTCTGAGGCCTCCTTATGTACAGGTGCTCCCAAGGGATTGGGACTCCAGGGGATGCGCCCTCTGGTGGTTAAACATGGTATTTACAGGCTTATATATATAACAACACTCCCCCGCCAAAATCAATAGTGTAACTATTTACAATGTGAGTCGATCTGGGGCCTTTCTTTCCCTGGTTGATCGTCTCGGTGCAAATGCTGGTTTTGGTGAGTCGTTTGTTGGGCTGCTACGGGTGATGGGTTCTGCTTCATGGTCAACCGCTGGGTCGGTTGCCACTTGTGTTGGAGGGTTGAAAAAGGTAGAGTCTATTGTGGGTTGTTCTGGATAGTTCGTGAATCTGAGTTTGGTTCAGTCCAAGTCTTTCCTGCAGGTGAGTCCATTTGAAAGTTTGACCAGAAACACCCTACTCCCCTCTTTGGCCAAGACAGTGCCGGGAAGCCACTTGGAACCTTGTCCATAATTCAACACAAATACAGGATCATTAATCTTGATTTCGCGTGACACATTTGTACGATCATGATATGTATTTTGTTGAAGCCGCCTGCTCTCTACCTGTTCATGTAGATCAGGGAAGACTAATGAGACCTTTGTCTTAAGTGCCCTTTTCATGAGCAGTTCAGCGGGGGGAACCCCAGTGAGCGAGTGGGGTCCTGTGCGGTAACTAAGCAGGACTCAGGATAGGTGAGTCTGCCGTGAGCCTTCAGTTACCCTTTTCAAGCTCTGCTTGGTTGTTTGCACTGCTCGCTTTGCCTGACCATTGGATACTGGTTTAAATGGGGCAGATGTGATATGTTTGATCCCACTGCGGGTCATGAACTCTTTGAACTCGGCACTGGTGAAGCACGGCCCATTGTCACTCACAAGGACGTCAGGCAGGCCGTGCGTGGCAAACATGGCCCGCAGGCTTTCAATGGTGGCAGTGGATGTGCTTGCCGACATTCAATCCATTTGGAGTACGCATCTACAACCACTAGGAACATTTTTCCCAAGAATGGGCCTGCATAGTCGACATGGACCCTGGACTACGGTTTGGAGGGCCAGGACCATAAACTTAGTGGCGCCTCCCTGGGTGTATTGCTTAATTGTGAACATGTATTACATTTGTGCACGCAGGACTTTAAGTCTGCATCGATACCGGGCCACCACATGTGAGATCTGGCTATCGCTTTCATTATTACGATGCCTGGGTAGGTGCTGTGGAAGTCACTAAAGAAGGTGTCCCTGCCCTTTTATGGCACCACTACCCGATTACCCCATAGGAGACAGTCTGCCTGTATAGACATTTCATTTCTGCGCCGCTGGTACGGCTTTATTAGTTCCTGCATCTCTAACAGGACACTAGACCAACTCCCATGGAGCACACAGTTTTTTATTAAAGACAGTAAGGGGTCCTGGCTCATCCAGGTTCTAATCTGTCGGGCGGTAACAGGTGATTGCTCACTCTCAAATGCTTCCATTACCATAACTAAATCTGCAGGTTGTGCCATCTCCACCCCTGTGGTGGGCAATGGCAGCCTAGTGAGAGCATCGGCGCAGTTTTCTGTGCCTGGCCTGTGGCGGATGGCGTAGTTGTATGTGGACATTGTGAGCGCCCATCTCTGGATGCAGGCCGATGCATTCGTATTTATTCCCTTACTTTCAGAAATGAGGGATATAAGTGGCTTATGGTCAGTTTCCAATTCAAATTTGAGCCCAAACAG
Organism: Pristiophorus japonicus; assembly: GCF_044704955.1. Lineage (NCBI taxonomy): Eukaryota > Metazoa > Chordata > Chondrichthyes > Pristiophoridae > Pristiophorus > Pristiophorus japonicus. The sequence continues at coordinate 64,305,212 of NC_091993.1, forward strand.
ATATTGATGCATTTTCTTTACAGTAAGGGGTGGTGGATGAAAAACCACAGGAGATACAGAAGCTGGCCGACAACCATGATGTGCAAGGATTCTTCATCGCAGTTAAGGCCACCTACGGGCCACCCCACTGCTGGCCAAGAACGGGGAAACACTCATCAAGGACACTGAGGCAGTCACGGACTGCTGGAGGGAGCACTTCGAAGATCGCCTCAATCGAGACTCTGTCTTTGACTCGAGTGTTCTCGACTCCATTATGCAGCATGCTACCCGCCATCTCAGTGAGACCCTGAGGTAGAAAAAGCCATAAGACAGCTCAAAAACAACAAGGCTACGGGTGCGGACGGAATCCCTGCTGAGGCATTGAAGTATGGCGGAGAGGCACTGTTGGCATGAATACATGACCTCATCTTTCTCATCTGGAGGGAGGAGAGCATGCCGGGAGATCTCAGCGATGCAGTGATCGTGACCATCTTTAAAAAAGGGGACAAGTCCGAATGCGGCAACTACAGAGGAATCTCCCTGCTATCAACCACTGGGAAAGTCGTCGCTAGAGTCCTCCTCAACTGGCTTCTCCCTATGCCTGAGGAGCTCCTCCCGGAGTCACAGTGCGGATTTCGTCCCCTACGGGGCACAACAGACATGATTTTTGCAGCGCGACAACTACAGGAAAAATGCAAAGAACAGCGCCAGCCCTTATATATGGCCTTCTTCGACCTTACAGCCTTTGACACTGTCAACTGTGACGGTCTATGGAGCGTCCTCCTCCGTTTCGGATGCCCCCAAAAGCTCATCACCATCCTCCGCCTGCTCCACGATGACATGCAAGCTGTGATCCTGACCAACGGATCCATTACAGACCCAATCCACATCCGGACTGGGGTCAAACAGGGCTGCGTCATCGCCTCAACCCTCTTCTCAATCTTTCTCGCCGATATGCTCCACCTCAGTCAACAAGCTTCCCGCTGGAGTGGAACTAAACTACAGAACCAGTGGGAACCTGCTCAACCTGCGCCGTCTCCAGGCCAGATCCACGACCACCCCAACCTCTGTCGTTGAGCTACAGTACGTGGATGACGCCTGCGTCTGCGCACATACAGAGGCTGCACTACAGGACATAGTCGACGTATTTACCGAGGTGTACGAAAGCATGGGCCTTACGCTAAACATCCGTAAGACAAAGATCCTCCACCAGCCTGTCCTCACCGCACAGCACTGCCCCCCAGTCATCAAGATCCACGGCTCAGCCCTGGACACCGTGGACCACTTCCCATATCTCGGGAGCCTCCTATCAACAAGAGCAGGCATCGACGACGAGATCCAACACTGCCTCAAGTGCACCAGTGCAGCCTTCGGCTGCCTGAGGAAAAGAGTGTTTGAACACCAGGCCTTCAAAACTGCCACCAAGCTCATGGTCTACAGGGCTGTAGCAATACCTGCCCTCCTGTATGGCTCAGAGACATGGAACATTGACAGTAGACACCTCATTTGCTGGAGAAATATCATCAACGATGTCTCCGCAAGATCCTACAAATCCCCTGAGAGGACAGACGCACCAACATCAACGTCCTCACTCAGGCTAATATCCCCAGCATTGAAGCACTGACCACACTCGATCAGCTCCACTGGGCAGGCCACATAGTCCCCATTCCAGACACGAGACTCCCAAAGCAAGTGCTCTACTCTGAGCTCCTTTATAGAAACATAGAAACATAGAAAATAGGTGCAGGAGTAGTCCATTCGGCCCTTCGAGCCTGCATCACCATTCAATAAGATCATGGCTGATCATTCCCTCAGTACCCCTTTCCTGCTTTCTCTCCATACCCCTTAATCCCTTTAGCCATAAGGGCCATATCTAACTCCCTCTTGAATATATCCAATGAACTGGCATCAACAACTCTCTGCGGCAGGGAATTCCACAGGTTAACAACTCTCTGAGTGAAGAAGTTTCTCCTCATTTCAGTCCTAAATGGTTTAACCCTTATCCTTAGACTATGGGTCACAGTCTAAGGATAAGGGGTAAGCCATTTAGGACCGAGATGCGGAGGAACTTCTTCACCCAGAGAGTGGTGAACCTGTGGAATTCTCTACCACAGAAAGTTGTTGAGGCCAATTCACTAAATATATTCAAAAAGGAGTTAGATGAGGTCCTTACTACTAGGGGGATCAAGGGGTATGGCGAGAAAGCAGGAATGGGGTACTGAAGTTGAATGTTCAGCCATGAACTCATTGAATGGCGGTGCAGGCTAGAAGGGCCGAATGGCCTACTCCTGCACCTATTTTCTATGTTTCTATGTTTTCTATGTCCCCTGGTTCTGGACATCCCCAACATCGAGAACATTCTTCCTGCATCTAACCTGTCCAGTCCCGTCAGAATTTTATATGTTTCTGTGAGATTCTCTCTCATCCTTCTAAACTCCAATGAATACAGACCCAGTCAATCCAGTCTCTCCTCATATGTCAGTCCTGCCATCCCAGGAATCACTCTGGTGAACCTTCGCTGCACTTCCTCAATAGCAAGAACATCCTTCCACAGATTAGGAGACCAAAACTAACACAATATTCCAGGTGAGGCCTCACTAAGGCCCTGTACAACTGCAGTAAGACCTCCCTGTTCCCATATTCAAATCTCCTAGCTATGAAGGCTAACATACCATTTGCCTTCTTCACTGCCTGCTGAACCTGCATGCCAACTTTCAATGACTGATGAACCATGACATCCCGGTCTCGCTGCACCTCCCCTTTTCCTAATCTGCCGCCATTCAGATAATATTCTGCCTTCGTGTTTTTGCCACTAAAGTGGATAACCTCATATTTATCCACATTATACTGCATCTTCCATGCATTTGCCCACTCACCTAACCTGTCCAAGTCACCCTGCAGCCTCTTAGCATCCTCCTCACAGCTCACACCGCCACCCAGCTTAGTGTCACCGGCCAACTTGGAAATATTACACTCAATTCCCTCATCCAAATCATTAATGTATATCGGAAATAGCTGGGGTCCCAGCACTGAGCCCTGCGGCACTCCACTAGTCATTGCCTGCCATTCTGAAAAGGAGCCATTTATCCCGACTCTCTGCTTCCTGTCTGCCAACCAGTTCTCTATCCATGTCTGTACATTACCCTCAATACCATGTGCTTTAACTTTGCACACCAATCTCTTGTGTGGGACCTTGCCAAAAGCCTTTTGAAATTCCAAATACACCACATCCACTGGTTCTCCCTTGTCCACTCTACCAGTTACATCCTCAAAAAATTCTAGAAGATTTGTCAAGCATGATTTCCCTTTCAAAAATCCATGCTGACTTGGACCAATCCCATCACTGCTTTCCAAATGTGCTGCTATTTCATCTTTAATAATTGATTCCAACATTTTCCCCACTACTGATGTCAGGCTAATCAGTCTATAATTACCCGTTTACTCTCTCCCTCCTTTCTTAAAAAGTGGTGTTACATTAGGTACCCTCCAGTCCATAGGAACCGATCCAGAGTCGATAGACGAGTCAAAGGTGGGCAGCGGAAACGCTACAAGGACACCCTCAAAGCCTCCTTGATAAAGTGCAACATCCCCACTGACACCTGGGAGTCCCTGGCCCAAGACCGCCCTAAGTGAAGGAAGTGCATCCGAGAGGGCGTTGAGCACTTCAAGTCTCAATGCCGAGAGCATGCAGAAATCAAGTGCAGACAGCGGAAAGAGCATGCGGCGAACCAGTCTCACCCACCCCTTCCCTCAACGACTATCTGTCCCACCTGTGACAGAGTCTGCGGCTCTCATATTGGACTGTTCAGCCACCAAAGAATTAACTTCAGGAGTGGAAGCAAGTCTTCCTTGATACCGAGGGACTGCCTATGAATGAATGAATTATCCCATAAATACATGCTAACACTTCTTTTTAGATCATGCTGTAGGCCCTCTCAGCCTTAGACAGACTTCTGGATGCATAAGCAACCGATTGCAATTTCCCAAATTCATTAGCTTGTTGCAATACACACCCGACACCATATGATGATGCATCACATGCTAATACCAAACGTTTACATGGATCGTACAACACAAGTAATTTGTTTGAGCGTAAGTTCCCTAGCTTTCTCAAAGGCAATTTCTTGGCTTTAACCCATACCCATTCATCTCGTTTACACAGTAAAGAGTTCAGTGGTTCTAACAATGTGCTAAGACCCGGTATAAGTCACCAAAGTAGTTCAGGATTCCTAGAAACGACCGCAGCTCTGTCACATTCAGTGGTCTCAGTGCGTTCTTGATTGTCTCTGTCTTTGAATCGGTGGGTCTGATGCTTTCCGCCTCGATTCTTCTCCCCAAGGACTCCACTTCAGGCACCAGGAAAATGCAGTTCAAGCATTTTAACCAGAGCCACACATGATTAAGCTGACTGAGAACCTCCTCCAGGTTCTGCAGGTGCTCGACGGTGTCCCAACCTGTAACCAAGATGTCGTCCTGGAAGATCACGGTGCACGGGACTGACTTCAGCAAGCTTTCCATGTTCCTCTGGAATATCGCCGCGGCCGATCGAATCCCAAACGGGCATCTGTTGTAAATGAAGAGACCTTTGGGCGTATTGATGCAGGTGAGGCCCTTCGATGATTCCTCCAGCTCCTGCGTCATGTAGGCTGAGGTCAAGTCCAGCTTTATAAACGTTTTTCCTTCCGCCAGCATCGCAAATAGGTCATCTGCCTTTGGTAGTGGGTATTGATCCTGCAGGGAGAAACGATTGATAGTTACTTTGTAATCACCACAGATTCTGATGGTGCCATCTTCCTTGAGGACTGGAACAATTGGACGCCCACTCATTGAATTCGATCGGCGAAATAATGCCCTCTCGTTGCAGCCTGTCCAGCTCGATCTCCACCCTCTCTCTCATCATGTATGGTACTGCTCTCGCCTTGTGATGGATGGGTCATGCCCCTGGAATCAAATGGATCTGCACTTTTGCTCCTTGGAACTTCCCGATGCCCGGTTCGAACAGTGAGGGGATCTTATTTAGGACCTGGGCACATGAAGTGTTGTCGACGGACGAGAGCGCTTGGATGACATCCCAGTTCCAGTCAGCTCCTGTCGAACAGCGTGGGGCCATCGCCCGGTACCACCCAGAGTGGTAAATTGTGCACCGCTCCATCGTAAGAGACCTTTATGGTAGCATTGCCGTTTACGGGAATCAGTTCCTCTGTGTACATTCTCAGTTTAGTACGAATGGGGGTCAGGACTGGCCTTGAGGCCTTGCTGCACCACAATTTATCGAAAGTCATTTTGCTCATTATGGACTGGCTCGCGCCCGTGTCCAGCTCCATTGACACCAGGAGTCCATTTAATTCAACCTTCAGCATTATCGGGGGACACTTTGTGGTAAATGTGTGCACCCCATATACCTCTGCCTCCTCAGTCTTAGGCTCTGGTTCGTCGTGATCCACCATGGATCTGTCCTCCTCTGCAACATGATGGTTGATGAAGTATAATGTGGATAAATGTGAGGTTATTCACTTTGGTGGTAAAAACAGAGAGACAGACTATTATCTGAATGGTGACAGATTAGGAAAAGGGGAGGTGCAACGAGACCTGGGTGGCATGGTACATCAGTCATTGAAGGTTGGCATGCAGGTACAGCAGGCGGTTAAGAAAGCAAATGGCATGTTGGCCTTCATAGCGAGGGGATTTGAGTACAGGGGCAGGGAGGTGTTGCTACAGTTGTACAGGGCCTTGGTGAGGCCACTCCTGGAGTATTGTGTACAGTTTTGGTCTCCTAACCTGAGGAAGGACATTCTTGCTATTGAGGGAGTGCAGCGAAGGTTCACCAGACTGATTCCCGGGATGGCGGGACTGACCTATCAAGAAAGACTGGATCAACTGGGCTTGTATTCACTGGAGTTCAGAAGAATGAGAGGGGACCTCATAGAAACGTTTAAAATTCTGATGTGTTTAGACAGGTTAGATGCAGGAAGAATGTTCCCCATGTTGGGGAAGTCCAGAACCAGGGGTCACAGTCTAAGGATAAGGGGTAAGCCATTTAGGACCGAGATGAGGAGAAACTTCTTCACCCAGAGAGTGGTGAACCTGTGGAATTCTCTACCACAGAAAGTTGTTGAGGCCAATTCACTAAATATATTCAAAAAGGAGTTAGATGTAGTCCTTACTACTAGGGGGATCAAGGGGTATGGCGAGAAAGCAGGAATGGGGTATTGAAGTTGCATGTTCAGCCATTAACTCATTGAATGGCGGTGCAGGTAGAATGGCCTACTCCTGCACCTATTTTCTATGTTTCTATGTTTGCAGGATTAGCAGGGTTTGCAGCTTGCCTGCACATACGTTGGAGGTGTCCCATTGTATCCTTTGAAGCGACATAAATGATCACCCCCGCAGCGCCAACAAGCTGTTAATGGCCTTGCATTCACCACCCTTGATGGTGGGCTCTGAGACACCTGCGGATGTGCAGCTGCAGGCATGTAAGTCCTGCCCTGTACACTACGATTCGAAAACAACATTACTTTGTTCACAGTACTTGCAGCAGCACTCGTGTGCTGATAGACTTGTTTGGTATTGTCACTGGTGGCGATAAACGCTTGGGCTATCGTTATGGCTTTACTCAAGGTTGGGGTCTCTGCAGTCAAAAGTTTGCAAAGTATTACTTCATGGCCAATGCCAAGTACAAAGAAGTCCCTGAGCATGTCCTTCAAATTTGCAATGTCCTGCAAGGCGCCTTAGCTCGGCGACGTAGCTCGCCACTTCCTGGCCTTCAGACCTCTTGTATGTGTAGAACCAATACCTCGCCATCAGAACGTTTTCCTTCGGGTTGAGATGCTCTCGGACCAGTATGCAGAAATCATCGTACGACTTCTCTGTGGGTTTCATTGGAGTGAGCAGATTTTTCATGAGGCCATACGTTGGTCCCCCGCAAACTGTGAGGAGGATCACCCTTCGTTTGGCAGTGTTCGCTTCTCTTTCCAACTCGCTGGCCAAGAAGTATTGGTCGAGTCACTCCACACAGGTTTCCCAATCATCTCCCTCCGACAATTTCTCCAGGATGCCCGTGGTTCTTTGCGTTGTTGCGGTAGGGTTCGTCATCTGTATCTCATCGCCAGTCGTTATGTCTTGAATAAAGAATCAGACCAGATACTGCAAGCTTAAAATAAGGTGTGACCGTAGTCCTTTATTACAGGTCTCAGAGTGCCTCTCCAGCCTGTGAAGAGGTGCTCCCAAGGGATTGTGGGATCCCTTGGGACTCCAGGGGATGAGTCCTCTGGTGGTTAAACATGGTATTTACAGGCTTACATATATAACACACGGAGGCTCTGACTGACAGGGCTGGAACATTCTACCGCATTGCTAAGTTCCCCAGGGTTCAGGGAGGTATACAGTGCACTCACATCGCCTTGCGGCCACCTTCTCAGGACCCGGAGCATTTTCGTAACACAAAAGGATTTCTAAAATTGTCACAGAAATAATGCTGGCCTAATGAAAATCATTGCAATGCAAATGTGTTGATGGTCATGAAATGTGATGCCTGTGATGATTTTGAGAGCGGTGTTGCTTTTGTCGTGCATATGCTGTGTGTAGTGCTGGACTCACCTTGTGGCCCGAGGTGGCAACATTCTCAGATGCAGAAGCAGGATCTTGGTCCTTGCTCTCATCTGTTGTTCGCAGTGGTGGTGCGGGGTGGAGTGCCGTGTTCTGGGACCACTGGGAGGCCTGTGTCAGCAGCGTTCCTGGGTATCGCATCCAGGGCCCCCACCATCCGCGGAGGCCTCGTGGACGTGGCAGCGCTGTTCCATGAGCGCCACATGAGAGCGGATGGTTTTCTCGACCAATATATCGAGGAACCAACTAGAGAGCAGGCCATCCTAGACTGGGTGATGTGTAATGAGAGAGGATTAATTGGTAATCTTGTTTTGCGAGGCCCCTTGGGGAAAAGTGACCATAATATGGTAGAATTCTTCATTAAGATGGAGAGTGACAGTGTTAATTTAGAGACTAGGGTCCTGGACTTAAAGAAAGGTAACTTCGACGGTATGAGGCGTGAATTGGCGAATTATATTTAAAGGGTTGACGGTGGATAGGCAATCGCAGACATTTAAAGATCACATGGATGAACTTCAACAATTGTACATCCCTGTCTGGCATAAAAATAAAACGGGGAAGGTGGCTAACAAGGGAAATTAGGGATAGTGTTAAATCCAAGGAAGAGGCATATAAATTGGCCAGAAAAAGCAGCTAACCTGAGGACTGGGAGAAATTTAGAACTCAGCAGAGGAGGACAAAGGGTTTAATTTGGAGGGGGGAAAATAGAGTATGAGAGTAAGCTTGCAGGGAACATAAAAACTGACTGCAAAAGCTTCTATAGATATGTGAAGAGAAAATGATTAGTGAAGACAAATGTAGGTCCCTTGCAATCAGAATCAGATGAATTTATAATGGGGAACAAAGACATGGCAGACCAATTGAACAAATACTTTGGTTCTGTCTTCACTAAGGAAGACACAAATAACCTTCCGGAAATACGAGGGGACCAAGGGTCTGGTAAGAAGGAGGAACTGAAGGAAATCCTTATTAGTCAGGAAATTGTGTTAGGGAAATTGATGGGATTGAAGGCTGATAAATCCCCGGGGCCTGATAGTTTGCATCCCAAAGTACTTAAGGAAATGGCCCTAGAAATAGTGGATGCATTGGTGCTCATTTTCCAACATTCTATCGACTCTGGATCAGTTCCTATGGACTGGAGGGTAGCTAATGTAACACCACTTTTTAAAAAAGGAGGGAGAGAGAAAACAGAAAATTATAGCCTGACATCGGTAGTGGGGAAAATGTTGGAATCAATTATTAAAGATGTAATAGCAGCACATTTGGAAAGCAGTGACAGGATTGGTCCAAGTTAGCATGGATTTATGAAAGGGAAATCATGCTTGACAAATCTTCTTGAATTTTTTGAGGATGTAACTAGTAGAGTGGACAAGGGAGAACCAGTGGATGTGGTGTACTTGGACTTTCAAAAGGCTTTTGACAAGGTCCCACACAAGAGATTAGTGTGCAACATTAAAGCACATGGTATTGGGAGTAATGTATTGACATAGATAGAGAACTGGTTGGCAGACAGGAAACAAAGAGTAGGAATAAACAGGTCCTTTTCAGAATGGCAGGCAGTGACTAGTAGGTATCGCAATGTTCAGTGCTGAGCCCCCAGCTATTTATAATATATATCAATGATTTGGACGAAGGAATTGAATGTAATATTTCCAAGTTTGCAGATGACACTAAGCTGGGTGGCAGTGTGAGCTGTGAGGAGGATGCTAAGAGGTTGCAGGGTGACTTGGACAGGTTAGGTGAGTGGACAAATGCATGGCAGATGCAGTATAATGTTGATAAATATGAGGTTATCCACTTTGGTGGCAAAAACAAGGAGGCAGAATATTATCTGAATGGTGACAGATTAGGAAAAGGAGAGATGCAATAAGACCTGGGTGTCATGGTACATCAGTCATTGAAAGTTGGCATGCAGGTACAGCAGGTACAGTGAAGAAGGCAAATGGCATGTTGGCCTTCATAGTGAGAAGATTTGAGTATCGGAGCAGGGAGGTCTTACTGCAGTTGTACAGGGTCTTGGTGAGGCCACATCTTGAATATTGTGTACAGTTTTGGTCTGCTAATCTGAGGAAGGACATTCTTGCTCTTGAGGAAGTGCAACAAAGGTTCACCAGATGGATTCCCAGGATGGCAGGACTGACATATGAAGAAAGACTGGATCGACTAGGCTTATATTCACTGGAATGTAGAAGAATGAGAGGGGATCTCAAAGAAACATATAACATTCTGACGGGATTAGACAGGTTAGGTGCAGGAAGAATGTTCCTGATGTTGGGGAAGTCCAGAACCAGGGGTCACAGTCTAAGGATAAGGGGTAAGCCATTTAGGACCGAGATGAGGAGAAACATCTTCACTCAGAGAATTGTGAACCTGTGGAATTCTCTAGCACAGAAATTTGTTGACGCCAGTTCATTAGATATATTCAAAAGGGAGTTAGATGTGGCCCTTACGTCTAAAGGGATCAAGGGATATGGAGAGAAAGCAGGAATGGGGTACTGAAGTTGCATGATCAGTCATGATCGTATTGAATGGTGGTGCAGGCTCGAAGGGCCGAATGGCCTGCTCCTGCACCTATTTTCTATGTTTCTAATTTTCTATCCCTTACTCCCTTCTTAAACAAGGGTACTACATTAGCAGTCCTCCAATCCTCCGGCACGATGCCCAGATCCAAAGAGGACTGTAACTAATGGTCAAGGCCTCTGCTATTTCCTCTTTTACTTCACTCAATAGCCTGGGATGCATTTCATCTGGGCCTGGGGATTTATCTACTTTCATAGCTGCTAAACCCCATAATACTTCCTCTCTCACTATATTTATTTCATCCAGAATATCACACTCCTCCTTGATAACAGTATCTGCAGTGCCCCTTTCCTTTGTGAAAACAGATGCAAAGTATTCGTTAAGAACCTTACCAACATCTTCCGTCTCCTCACAAAGATTACCCTCATGGTCTCTAATAGGCCCTACCCTTTCTTTAGTTACCCTCTTACTCATAATATATTTATAGAACATCTTAGGATTTTCCTTAATTTTACTAGTCAAGAATTTCTCGTGCTCTCTCTTAGCATTCCTAATATCCTTTTTAAGTTTGCCTCTTAACTTTCTATATTCCGCTAAAGATTCTATAGTATTTAGCCGCTGGTATATGACATAAGTGCCCCTTTTTTTCTTTATCCTCCCCTGTAAGTCCCAAGACATCCAGGGGATTCTAGAATTATTATTTTCAGCCTTTTTCTTTCAGGGCACATGTTTGGCCTGCACCTTCCGGATCTCCTCCTTGAATGCCTCCCACTGTTCCGACACTGATTTACCCACAAGTAGCTGTTTCCAGTCCACTATGGCCAAATCACTCCTTAACTTAGCAAAATTAGCTTTTCCTCAATTCGGAACTTTTATTCCAGGCCTATCCTTGTCCTTATCCATAACCAACTTGAATCTGACTGAATTATGATCACTGGCACCCAAGTGCTCTCCTGCAAATACCCCTTCAACCTGCCCAGCTTCATTCCCCAAAACTAAATCTAAGACTGCCCCCTCTCGTGTTGGGCTTGCTATATACTGACTAAAAAAGTTCTCTTGAAAGCATTTCAAGAATTCTGCACCCTCTATACCCTTCACACTAAATTTGTCCCAATCAATATTTGGATAGTTAATATCCCCTACTATTACTACCCTATGGTTTTTGGACTTCACAGCAATTTGCCTACATATTTGCTCCTCTATCTCCCTCCCACTATTTGGGGGTCTATAATACATGCCCAGCAGTGTGATCGCCCCTTTTTTATTTTTCAATTCGAACCATATGGCTTCATTTGATGATCCCTCCAACATATCCCTTTTCACCGCTGTAATAGTTTCTTTAATCAGTATCACGACTCCCCCCCCCCCACCCCGCCTTTTACTCCCCTCTCTATCTTGTCTAAAAATCCTGTAGCCAGGAATATTGATCTGCCAAACCTGCCCCTCTTTCAGCCATGTTTCTGTAATGGCTATAATGTCATACTCCCAAGTGTCTATCTGTGCTCTTAGCTCATTCGCCTTATTCGCTATACTCCTTGCATTAAAGTACATACCGTTTAATACAGGAAGACCTCCTTGCTTACTACTTACTAAACCTTGTTTCCTCTGTCTTACAGATTCCCTTTCTAGATTCTTGCTATCCAATTTCTGCTTTATTGCCTTCCCTTTTGAATTTGTTTTCAGGTTCCCATCCCCTTGCCAAGCTACTTTAAACTCTCCCCAACAGCATTAACAAAACTCCTCGTGAGAATATTGAGGTGCAACCCGTCTGGTTTGTACAGGTCCCATCTCCCCTAGAAGCGGTCCCAATGTCTCAAGAATTTAAAGCCCTCCCTCCTACACCAACTTTCCAGCCAAGTGTTCATCCTCTCTATCTTTCTATTCTTATACTCATTAGCACGTAGCACCGGTAATAACCCCGGAGATTACTACCTTTGAGGTCCTAACCTTTAATTTTCTTCCTAGCTCCCTGAATTCTACCTTTAGGACCTAATCCCTCATTTTACCTATGTCGTTGGTCCCGAAGTAGATCCTTACAATCCCAGGTGTTGACAATCTTAAGAAATTAAATATTCTCAGTACTTACAACAGGATGTTTGATCAGGACATGGCAAATTGCATCTTACTCTCTGTATTTCTTGTAACATATATTTGGAAGAAGTCAATCTAATATCTAATGAGCATTCAATGTAAATCAAAACCTTTGGTTTATCTTGTATTTGGACAGTCATCAGGCATCACACTTGATCAGTAAATTTTCCTCTGCCCTGTCCTGGGAGAGCAGCAAGAAGGGCCCAATGTTGGAGGCCCGACAGCCAGCTGCAGGTCCCAGGCAAATGGTTCAGGGAGAAGAGATGTTTGCATCGCCTCGCCACAGCCACAGAGCATACGTGGAAAGCTTCCAGCAGCAAATGGTTGTGGAGAGTGTAAAGTCCTTACTCTACAGCATGAGGCACATTCCAGGGACAAGGCCACTCTGTGACCTTGACTCTTTATTACAGGACTCCAGAGTGATGACCCTGCATGGGACCTCCCCTTATATACCTGTGTGATCAGGTAAGGAGTGTCTCCCACAAGTTCACCCCCTGTGGTCAAGGTGTGCATCTAAGTTGAGTGTATATAGTAATACAGTGGTGTTACATTGTGGTTACATACATGACATCACCTTTCCCCCCCCAAAGTCTTACTGGGATCATAGGTTTAGACTTTCAGGTGGTCTACGCTCCCTCTTGGAGCGCTGCAGTTGGGGCTCTGGTTGTTGGACACTGATGTGAGTGTCTGTCACCTGTGGTGATTCCGGCCTGTCCGGGCTGACCGCAGGGACTGTGCATTCTTCTGATTGCTCTTGTTGCACATTCACTGGCGGTAGTGAGAGCTCCATCTCATGGTCTTCTTCAGGTTCCTCCGTGTCCATGCTGAACCTTTTTTTTACTTGGTCCAGATGCTTACGGCATATCTGGCCATTGCTGAGTTTTACCACGATGACCCTATTTCCCTCTTTGTCAATTACAGTGCCCTCAAGCCATTTGGGCCCCATGGCGTGATTGAGGATGAATACAGGATCATTTATTTCTATACATCTCCCCCTTGAATTACGGTCATGGTACTTGTTTTGTAAATTGCGCTTGCCCTCAACTATGTCGGTCTGGACTGGGTGGATGAGGGGCAACCAAGTTTTGAATGTCCGTTTCATTAGTAGCTCTGCGGGTGGGATCCCTGTGAGCGAGTGCGGGTGGGATCTATAGGCCAGCAGAGGCGCGATAGGCGGCATTGTAGGGAGAGTCCTTGAATCCTGAGCATACCTTGCTTAATGATTTGGACTGCCCGTTCCACCTGGCCATTGGAGGCCAGCTTGAACAGCACAGTCCTGACGTGGTTGATGCCATTGCCCGACATAAACTCCCGGAATTCATAACACATGAAACACGGGCCATTATCACTGACCAGGATGTCCGGCAAGCCATGGATTGCGAAGATCGCACGTAGGCTTTCCATGGTAGTGGATGATGTGCATGAATTCAGGATGATGCATTCGATCCATTTCAAGTATGCATCTACTACAATGAACGGGCCCGGGTAGTCAACGTGAATGCGTGACCATGGCTTGGTGGGCCAGGGCCACGGGCTGAGCGGGGCCTCCCTGGGGGCATTACCCAGCTGGGCACAGGTCGTGCACTTGGGAACACAATGTTCCAGGTCTGAATCAATTCCAGGCCACCAAACGAGTGACCGGGCAATGGCCTTCATCATCACAATGCCTGGGTGCTTGCTGTGGAGTTCCCTGATGAATGCCTCCCTGCCCTTCTGGGGCATGACTACCCGGCTGCCCCATAGTAGGCAGTCGGCTTGGATGGAGAGCTCATCCATCCGCCTGTGGAACGGTCTGACCTCCTCAGGGCATGCTCTGTGTACGGGTGCCCAATCTCCAGTCAGGACACATTTCTTAATCAAGGATAGGAGGGGATCTCTATTTGTCCAGATTTTGATCTGACCGGCTGTGATGGGGGAGCCTGCACTGTCAAAGGCATCAACAGCCATGACCATCTCAGCGCTTTGCTCGGCTGCCCCCTCGGTGGTGGCCAGTGGTAGCCTGCTGAGTGTGTCAGCGCAATTTTCAGTGCCGGGCCGGTGCCGGATGGAATAGTCATAAGCAGCCAGCGTAGCGTGAGAGCCCACTGCTGATGCGTTGGCACTGATACTGATGCATTTTTTTACACCATAGACACATGCAAGCACTTCCTTCTCGACCATCCCATATCCCTGTTCTGCTTGAGAGAGCGACCTGGAGGCATAAGCCACAGGTTGCAGCTGACCCTCAGCATTACCCTGCTGCAACACGCACCCAACCCCATAGGATAATGCATCACATGTCAGAACTAAACGTTTACAGGGGTCGTGCAGGGTCAACAACTTGTTTGAACAAAGTAGGTTTCGCGCCCGATCAAAAGCCCGTTCCTGACAGACCCCCAAAACAAATCGCAACCCTTATGCAGGAGCACGTGTAGCGGCTCCAACAACGTGCTCAAGTTCGGCACAAAGTTCCCGAAATAGTTCAACAGTCCCAGGAATGAACGCAGCTCCGATGTGTTGCAGGGCCTGGGTGCTCGTCGAATCGTCTCTGTTTTGGATTCGGTGGGCCGAATCCCATCTGCAGCAACCCTCCTGCCCAGAAACTCAACCTCATGGGCATTCAGCAATTTGAGAAGCTATGGCCACTCAAAGCCAGTAGACCCAAATTAGAACGTATTGAGACACAATTACGGACTTACACCAAAGAAATCATGCCGGTGCTAGGCAGTGCAATGATGGCTGTCACACACAATGGGTTAGTGAATCGGTTGCCACTCTGGATTGTCCCAGGCAAGGGACATTTAGACTTCTTGAGTCGCAGGCCTACCCGGTCCAGTCGGCGTAGCACCTCCTCCAGGTTGTGGAGGTGTTCCTCGGTGTCTTGACCCGTGATGAGGATGTCGTCCTGGAATACGATCGTTCCCGGAATGGATTTAAGCAGGCTTTCCATGTTGCGTTGAAAAATCGCGGCCGCTGATCGAATGCCAAACGGGCACCTATTATATGCAAACAGTCCCTTGTGTGTGGTGATGGTGGTCAGTAGTTTGGATTCGTCGGCCAGTTCCTGGGTCATATAGGCTGAAGTGAGGTTCAACTTGGTGAACAACTTGCCACCTGCCAGCGTGGCGAAGAGGTCCTCCGCTCTTGGGAGCGGGTATTGGTCTTTTAGGGACACCCGATTGATGGTGGCCTTGTAGTCGCCACAGATCCTGACAGAGCCATCCGCTTTAAGAACGGGAACAATGGGGCTCGTCCAGTCGCTGAATTCAAGAGGCGAGATGATGCCTTCTCGAAACAGCCGGTCCAATTCGCTCTTGATTTTTTTCCCGCATCACATACGGCACCGCTCTGGCTTTGTGGTGCACTGACCAGGCGTCCGGGGTGATGTGTATTACTATTTTGGTGCCTTTGAAAGTCGCGACGCCCGATTGGAATAGTGACTCGAATTGTTGTAGGACTTGTGAGCACGAACTTCACTCCACCGAGGACATTGCGTGAACACCCACAATTTACAGTTCATCTCGGCTAACCAGCCCCTCCCCAACAGTGCGGGACCCTTGCCTGGGACAATCCAGAGTGGCAGCCGATTCACTAACCCATTGTGTGTGACAGCCATCATTGCACTGCCTAGCACCGACATGATTTCTTTGGTGTAAGTCCGTAATTGTGTCTCAATACGTTCTAATTTGGGTCGACTGGCTTTGAGTGGCCATAGCTTCTCAAATTGCTGAATGCCCATGAGTGACTGGCTGACCCTAGTGTCCAGCTCCATGTGTACTGCGATACCATTCAACAAAACCCTCATCATCATTGGTGGTGTTTTGGTGTATGAACTGTGAATATTCGCTGCATAGACCCGCTGAACCTCGGCGCCTATCGATTTGCCCCAAAAGTCATCCTGCCTCATAGAACCCTCTTCTGGTCCATCTGCCTCATATATTAGACTGTTTGCAGGTTTTCTGCACATTCGAGCTAAATAGCCACTGAGATTTCAGTTTCTGCAGACAAACTGTTGGAATCTGCAAGATCTGGCTGAGTGTTTTCCCCCACACCTCCAGCATGAGTTAAAGTTTCCATTGTTGGGACAAAGGAATTATGGCCAGGAATTCCACACTGACTGTCCCTTTGACTGCTCTTATGTACCCTATTAGTGGGTGTCAATGGCCCCATCCCGGGCAGCATTGTCCACTGTGATGGCGTGAACGTCCGTTCAGCCTGCCATTGTCTCTGTTGAGGTCCTGCTCTGGGGTATATTGCTGCCTGGTAAATGTCGGACTGCCCTGCCTGCCTGCAGAGCTCTGAGTAGCATTGATGATGTTGACTCCCTGATCCATTGCTGCGTTAGAGGAAGAATTGCGCGCGTATATTATTTTCGTCTTTTCCTCCCCCGCCATGAAAGTTTGAGCTAACAACGCTGCCACTTCCAAGGTCAAGTCCTTGGTCTCAATTAACTTGCGAAAAATTCCCGCATGACCGATACCCTCGATAAAGAATTCCCTTAGCATCTCCCCGCTGCACGCATCTGTAAACTTACAGAGGCTGGCCAAACGCCGGAGGTCCGCTACAAAGTCCGGTATGCTCTGTCCGTCACGATGTCGGTGGATGTAGAATCTGTGTCGAGCCATGTGTATGCAGCTCGCCGGTTTGAGGTGCTCCCCGATTAATTTGCTAAGCTCTTCAAAGGTTTTGTCTGACGGCTTTTCGGGTGCCAGTAAGTCCTTTGTGAGCGCGTAAGTCTTTGGCCCGCAGCTGGTCAGGTAATGAGCCCGTCGCTTGTCGGCTGCTACATCCCCCAGCAAGTCTTTAGTAACGAAGCTTTGCTGATGCCTCTCGACAAAATCGTCCCAGTCTTCCCCAACACAGTACCGTTCCTCTGCGCTACCAGTGGCCATTCTCGTGGGTCGTGAATTCCTGTTTCTCGTCGCCAATGTAAAGTCCTTACTCTACAGCATGAAACCACATGAGGCACATTCCAGGGACAAGGCAACTCTGTGACCTTGACTCTTTATTACAGGACTTCAGAGTGATGACCCTGCGTGGGACCTCCCCTTATATACCTATGTGATCAGGTAAGGAGTGTCTCCCACAAGTTCACCCCCTGTGTTCAAGGTGTGCATCTAAGTTGAGTGTACACAGTAATACAGTGGTGTTACATTGTAGTTACAAACATGACAGAGAGAATAATCACACTTCACTCATTCTATTTTCACAAAACAGCAACAAGTCACAACTCAACAGGGATGGAATGTACCAATCATAAATGAGCTAAGCGATCCCACAACCAATGGATCAGATAAAAGCTCTGCATCCCTGTCACATCCAGTAGATGATCCATCTCGGCCTCCTCTTGCGGTCCCCACTATCACAAAAGCCAGTCCACGTGATATCAAGAAATGGCTGAACGCACTGGATATAGCAAAGGCTGTGGGCCTCAACAACATCCTGGTTATAGTGTTGAAGACTTGTGCTCCAGACCTAGCCACGCCTCTAGCCTAGCTGTTACAGTATGGCTCCAACACTGGCATCTATCCAACAATGTGGAAAACTGCTCAGGTATCCCTGTCCACAAAAAACGGGACAAATGCAATCCGGCCAATTACCGCCCCATCAGTCTACTCTCAATCATCAGCAAAGTGATGGAAGGTGTCGTCATCAGTGCTATTATGTGGTACTTACAAAAAACCTGCTTACCGATGCTCAGTTTGGGTTCCGACAGGACCATTTGGCTCCAGACCTCACTACAGCCTTTGGACAAAATAGCTGAATTCCCGAGGTGAGATGAGACTGACTGCCCTTGACATCAAGGCAGCATTTGACCGTGAGTGGCATCAAGGAGCTTGAGTAAAATTGAAGTTAATAGGAGTCATGGTGAAAATTCCACTGACTGGAGTCATACCTCGCACAAAATAAAATGGCTGTGGTTGTTGGAGGTCAATCATCCCGGCCCCAGAACATCGCTGCAGGAGTTCCTCAGGGCATTGTCGTAGGCCCAACCATCTTCAGTTGCTTCATCAATGACCTTCCCTCCATCATAAGGGCAGAGTGGGATGTTTGCTGATGACGGCATTGTATTCAGTTCCTTTCCCAACTCCTCAGATAATGAAGCAGACATTCAGGCTTTGGTTGGTACGTGGCAAGTAACATTCATGCCACACAAGTGCCAGGCAATGACCATCTCGAACAAGAGAAAATCTAACCACCGCCCCTTGACATTCAATAGCATTACCATCATCTATTCCCCTACTATCAACATCCTGGGGTCACCATTGACTAGAAACTTAATACCATGGCTACAAGAGCGGGTCAGAGGCTGGATATTCTGCAGCGAGTGTCTCACCTCCTGATTTCCAAAGTCATTCCATCATCTAAAAGGCACAAGCCAGGAGTGTGATGGAATACTCCCCACTTGCCTGGATGAGTGCAGCTCTAACAACACTCAAGAAGCTCGACACTATCCAGGACAAAGCAGCCCGCTTGATTGGCACCCATCCACCACCTTCAACATTGACTCCCTCCACCATCGGCGCACTGTGGCTGCAGTGTGTACCGTCTACAAGATGCTCTGCAGCAACTCGCCAAGGTATTTTTGGCAGCACCTTCCAAACCCGTGACCTCTGCCATGCAGGACAGGGCAGCAGGCGCATGGGAGCACCATCACCTCCAAGCTCCCCTCCATGTCATACAACATCCTGACTTGGCAATATATCGTAATTCCTTCATTATCGCTCGGTCAAAATCCTGGAACTTCCTAACAACACTGTGGGAGTACCTTCACCACACGGACTGCAGCGGTTCAAGAGGGCGACTCACCACCACCTTCTCAAGAGCAATTAGGAATTGGCAATAATTGCTGACATCCCAGTGACGCCTACTCCTGTGAATACATTTTTTTAAAGATGCTATCTCTTCATGTTCTTGGCAGTGCTTCAATTATTGCTTTCTTAGAACATAGGGGCCGAACGTGGTGGAAGTTACACCCACAGCCACCGAGGTTCTGCCAGAAATGTAGTTTTTTTTGGCCATTTCCTCCGGAACCGCCCATCTGCCGTCCATGTTCTGCCCGGTGGGAGATTGGTGGGAAAGGGTTCCGCCGACGTGAGATCGGCCGCCCGCCCATGCCGGATGCTTCAAATGGCCCATATTGGTCAGTTATGCTGGCCTGCAGTCGATCTGCCGCTCCCCAGAAGGACCGCTCGGGAAAAGCAGGTCTGATCTGGACGGCAGTCAGGCAGCACGGAGAATGGGTGGGAGGGAGTGCTGGAGGCCATCAGATCATGGCAGTCGGGCAGCATGGAGAATGGGTGGGAGAGAGTGCTGGAGGGCATCACATCACGGCAGTCGGGCAGCACGGAGAATGGGTGGGAGAGAGTGCTGGAGGCCATCAGATCATGGCAGTCGAGCAGCATGGAGAATGGGTGGGAGGGAGTGCTGGAGGCCATCGGGCGGATGCTGGACCATTATGAGTGCGACTGCTGGAAAAAAGTTAGGTGCATGTTACTTCACTGCAGATCTTGATGTTTAATTGGGATGTTTAAAAGTGAGTGAAATGTGTCTAAGCTGATGGAGGCTTTTTTGTTGGACTTTGCTGAAAGTCCTTCATTGAGAAGCCCAATGGTGAAGGGAAAATTATTATGAATGAGTGAAAAGTCTTCAGCATGTCATATTTTGTATATCCAAACTGATTCATTAATTGTGTGACACAATGTACTGCAATGTAACTGATGACCATGTCATCTCAGGGATGGCACTCCTCCATGTTTGTCCTTGGAAAAAGAGGGTTGAAGAGCAAGCCTTAAGGTCTGCCCTGCAAGTAGGTAAAGTGAGAGTAATTGAATAGCAGTCTTCCTGCATTGGTGATCTTTCCTTGTCCTCTTGCAATGGCCTGATGACAGGACCCATATACAGGGCAGTCAGATGTGGATGGGAAGATATTCCTGGTAAAGCAGATGACCTGAAGGACAGATGTGTGTTTCTCACAATGCACCACCCATGATGTAAAAATGACACACGCACCAAGAGAGGGTCAGCAATGTGAGTGTATTTACAAGTGCACACTAACAAAGGTTACATAAGATTATTAAATGTGAAAACATTTACAGGAGCAACACCCACCCCTCTCCACGGCACCTCCACCTCTCTTCTCCCTCTTGCAGGGAGGCCCAATGTTCTCTTCCTCCCCCCGCCTACACGACGACATGGCGCTCCCCTGCCCCTCACTGCCTCTGGTTGAGAAGGTTATGTAGGAGGGCAGCGGGATATCTGCAGACGTGTGAGTCTTGGTGAAAAGGTAGGGCGCGGGACCGAAGGCGCCGGGATCCCCTGCTTCTCTGAATCTGTCTGGCTTGAGGGTGTGGGGTCGGGGGCTTCCACTACGCATGCAGAAGCCATCACTTGCCTCATGGCCTCAACGCTCTCCATTGTGCTCCCACACTGTAATGAGCTGGTCCATCCTCTGATCATACTGCTGGGTGAAGATGGCGATACTGCCATGATCTGCAGCATATCGCGATCTATCTCCACGCTGGTGCGTGATAGCTGCACCATCTCGTTCAGTGCAGAGAGCCGTGCTACATCCGCAAGCAGTTGCTCGCTCCTGGTGGGTGCTGGTGCCTTGCTTGCCTTCAAACCACCGCCTCTGCGCTTGGTTGAGCTTGCGTCTGTGGAGTCCATTGGAAAACCTAGGAAATCGGAGCATGACGTCGAGGTTCTGCGGACACTTGGCTCACATGGCAGGAGGCTGCTGTCAGCCGGTTCCGGCTCCTTCCGGTCAAGGGGTAGAAAGACGGGCCCTTCTCCCTCCTCTCCCTCCTGTTCTTCCTGGCCCTGGGTGGCAGAGGTGGGAGCAGTGGAATTGTGTGATGTGGGGGGGGGGGGGGTGGGAGACGCTGGGGTCTGACAGCTTCTCACGCTCCTCCAGCCTGGTCAATTCGACCACCTCTTTTGGGCCCCCTCCAGTTGCATGCAGGCTTTCCTCGTTGGTTGCATTTTTTTTCTGCACAAAGAAATGTTGCAGCCTTTAGCCCCTTTGCTGATGCCCCTCCTCAACGCACACACACACACACACACACATCTGGCGCACAACCTTTTTGGCCTTGGACAGAATTGGGCAAATAAATTTGTACTCACTCTAGCTGCCGCCAGCAAATCGTTCCAACGTTTCCGGCATTGGTCCCCATCCCGCTCCATGTTGCCCATTGCAGTCGCCATCTCACTGATCTCCATCTAAATTCGTCGGTATTGGGCTGGTGGAGGCTTGCCACGACCACCCTGGGTGAGGTCGTTGTACCTGCGTTCCACCTCCGTCACTAGCTCCTCCAATTCCTTGAAGATTGGCAATACCAGGTCCAGAGCTCCAATTCATTGAACCACGGAGCTCTGGGCCTGGTTTTGCCAGTCTTCATTGAAGATTTCTGGCCACTCATCCACAATGATGAGAGGAATGGCTGCTGAAGAGTTTGTGGGTTTAAATTTCTCACACTGCCCCCTCTGCAACTCAGAATGCCCCTTCTCCAATGCCACCTCTCTGCTCCCCAGGCTCCAACTCTCTTCTCTCCCCTCTCACACTCACAGGTGGAATAAAGAGGTCTGCTTTTATGAGCATGCACAGTTTACCAATCAGCCTCCAACAGCCACAAAATGACCTCACGTCGGCAGAAGAAAACTACAATAAAAAAAATACGCGCAGTCTCGCACATGCGCAGTGGAGGTCCTCCGAAGATCCCCGAGTGGAGAGGCCTCCAACTGACGCACAATAGTGACGCCGGCCGGACACTCCTGCTCCCGCCCGCGACTGCCGCCCCCGCCCACACAACGGAGCCAAAAATGGCTTCGTACAGGACCCAGCGGTAGCGGGCGGCAAAAATGAAGTTCCCGCCCGGGGACCGCCGGGAAATGGGTAGCGACCAAATTTGGCCCCATTATGTCCCAGCTTAATTTAATGGTCATCGTCCCAACTCAATTGATAGGTTGATTTTCATGTGTTAATTTGTGCTTGGTTGACACTTCCCTTCTGTATTGCCAGCAATGTTGTCAATAAATCTATGATTCTATCATTCTAAACAATGGTGCAATAGCTACAGGAGCATTTTTGAACCGCTGAAGTATGGATATATTTCTTGAACGCCTCACACAGCAGCTGAGGAAGCCGACCAAGGGATGGTTAGCGAAAAGATTCTTGGAGAAGAGGAACAGATTCCTGGAGACGAATACTGTCAAACTGTATGACATTCAGCCTGAGAGTGTGGTGCTGGAAGTGGGATTTGGATCAGGTCTAGGGTTGCTGCCAAACGCCTCACACACCCCAGAGGGAAACTGTATGGCCTGGATTACTCCGAGTATATGCATAATATAGGCAGCAGGAGGCTGCAGGCTGAAATTCAGGCAGGGAAGGTGACACTGTTTCTGGGCAGTGTGGAGCAGATCCCTCTGGAAGACAGTGTGGTGGACAAAGTGTATCACTGCAACTGTTACTATTACTGGCCTGACCTTCGAGCTGGGAGCAAAGAGATCTACAGAGTCATGAAACCAGGTACAGTGCTGGAGCTCTTTAATTAGTATGAATCCTGAGGGTTAAGAGAAGCCCAAATGGAGATGTAGGGATTTGAATGATGGGAACATAACTCAATTCTGCTGTTTGTTAAAACTGTGTCTTAAAGTCCCAGACACACAACCATTTGACTGACGCATCGCTGATTATCCTGGTAATTGAGTACTGAGTAAATTAGCATTTAGATGTACTAAAACAGCTATACAGTGCACTGTGTATATCATTAATGGACACTTCCTACCACAACCGCATGTCCCTCTGCCCTCCTTCACCAGCAGCCATAGATTTTCCTGGAAAAGGAAAAAAAACAGGAAAAAAACAGGGCCAATAGGAGAAAAAATACTCTAGAAAATTCTTCTTCGACTCAAAAGCAATCCAGGAGATCACGCGAACAATGTGTTATTTATAAATGATGTGATCTCTGCCCCAATCAAGAACTGATCTAATCCCTCTCGAAGGCAGAGTCAGCACCCACCAGCCCAGCTGGCAATGTATTCCAGAGGCTCAGTCCTCTCTGGGAAGTGAAGAAACGGCTCACATCCAGCCTGTTCTACCCTTACATTGTTCAAACTCCTGTCCCCAGTTCCCACCAATCTGTCAAACTGGAATAATCTATCAATAGGGACACTGTTCAGCCCTTTAATTATTTTATAGATCTCTATCAGATTGCTTCAAAGTCTACGCTACTCCAAAGTAAATAAACCAAGATCTTTGAGCCTTTCTGAGTCGCTGAGATTCAATATTATATGGGGTTGGATTTTCGGCTTTTGAGATTTTGGAGCGATTTCGGCATCCTCGTCCTCCTGACGTGGGCCTGCAATCCCCACTGGCAATGCCTGGCCTCTCATGGTGGCCTAGTTTTGAAACATGCAGCACACCACAATTAATTCAGATACCTGTGGAGGGGAGTATTCCAGAGCGGTCCAGGCATCGATCTGCCTGTAGGAAATGGCATATCTCTGTTAGCACTTCCTTTCGGAAGCGCAGCCTTCTCACACACTGCTCCTCAGAGAACTCGAGGTATGAGCGTTGGTGCCTGTAAACCCGTGGGGGGGTAAGCCCTTCTCCCCCAACGTCTTCGGCCTCTCCTCATCCGTGGTCCGACATGGCCAAGAGCCGCTCTTCTAGCTTGACGCTGCCTGGTAATAGTTTGGAGCATGATATATTGTCGAACTAGTAATACCCCCATTAAATTCTCTCACTGACATTGTAAGGACACTGTAATGGCAGATAAAAGTGCTGTTTGCAAGTCGGAGCTTCACGCAGTGTGCTGTGCGCAATCTTTGCAGTCAATGTGACCTGCGATGTAGGATCCTCATCCCTACATTTAAATAAGCCACCAATACCACCTGCTGCACCCTGGGAATGCCTGGTTTTTCAGACGTTTCCTGGGGCGGGCGTTTAATGAGGCATGAGCCGAATTTTCCATCTGGGGCGCTAGTGGTTCGTTGCACGACGATTGACGTCATGGATTCAGTGAAATTAGAGGACGGGGCGGTAAGTTTTTGCACCACCTCAAACCATGAGCCGAATTGGCCGGCCGGGCACTAAAAGCTGGATGCCGGCATTACGCCTAGAAACACCATTGACCGCCCCTCCGGGCACAAGCAGAGGTGCAAACGAGCCAAAAATTCAGCCCTTCGGTTCTCTAAGCTAGGAATCATTCTTGTCGCTCTCCTCTGGATTTTTCCAAGGCCACCATATCACTTACCATGTGGGGGAACCAAAGTACTGCTGATGTGGTCTGACCAGTGACCTGTGTAATGACAGAATGGTGTCCTTTGATTTACACTGAATGGTTCAATTAATACAACCGAGTACCCTCTTAGCTTTAGCTGCAGCTTCTCCACATTGATCATGAACCATGCATCAGACATTCGAACAGAACAGATTTCATTAGTTGACAAACAGCAATACAGTGATGTAAACAGTAGATATGACAAACATAAAAATATTACTCTAAAGCAGCGAGCTGTGCTGCATGCTCAACATTTGCAGCTTTATGATCACATCTGTGTTTCTGATCTGGATTCTAATTGGTTCATCATTTTAAACAAATACAGAAAATGCAGAAAATACACAGCAGGTCAGTCAGCACCTGCAAAGAGAAGGGACCAGTTAATATTTTGGTATAGCCCTACCTGCAATATTAACCTGTCTTAGCTCTTTACAGATGCTAACTTAATTGCCAGGGCCGGTAGTACAATCTTGAACACTCGAAGTACACCACAGTATAGGCCGACTTCATAGCCAGCACATAGAGCATGTGCAGAATCAGAAGGCCTACAGATTCCGAGCAAATGAGGCCAAAGCTGCACAGTGTAAGTGGAGCAACACAGACACTAAGGCCCTGATATTGGTGGGGAGGTTGAAATGGGTAACGACGGCAGGACCTCATTTACATTTATTTTCCCCATTTCCCGGCCAGCTGCTAGCCAGATTGAGAGACTGGTCAGCTGTCGCACGGGAAGGACTGTGCTGGTATGGCACAGCCGGGGAGCGGAGGAGAGGGAGAATCAGGGGGAGATCGTGGATGGAAGGTTGTGGGGTTTGGGAGATTGGAGGCCAGAAGGAGATCGTAGGGGTCGGGGGGCGGGGGGGCAATATAGTGGCGGTCGGGGGGGGAGATTGCGGAGGTCAAGGGGAAATTGCAGAGTTTGGGGCTGGAGGTCGGGGAGAGGGCAGGGGAAATTGGAGGTTGGAAGAGGCCGGTGGGGAGATGGTGGAGGTCGGGGTTTGGGATTAGAGGTCGGAGGAGATGGTGGAGATCAGGGGGGCATGGTATTAGAGGTCGGGGGGAGATTAGAGGTCGGGGGGGTTACTGGACAGAGGGGGGAGATAAGTGGGGAGTTGGTGGAGGTTATCGGGGTTACTGGATGGGGGGGAGATAAGTGGGGAGTTGGTGGAGGTTATGGGGGTTACTGGACGGGGAGGAGATAAGTGAGGAGTTGGTGGAGGTTAGGGGGTTACTGGACGGGGGGGAGGAAATGAGTGGGGAGTTGGTGGAGGTGAGGGGGTTACTGGATGGGGGTGGGGGAGGAAATGAGTGGGGAGTTGGTGGAGGTTAGGGGGGTTACTGGACGGCGGGCAGAAATGAGTGGGGAGTTGGTGGAGTTTAGGTGGGTTACTGGACGGGGGGAGACGAGTGGGGAGTTGGTGGACGTTAGCGGGGGGTTACTGGATGGCGGGGGGAGATGAGTAGGGAGTTGGTGGAGGTCGGGGGGGGTTACTGGACGGCGGGGGGAGATGAGTGGGGAGTTGGTGGAGGTCGGTGGGGGGTTACTGGGCGGCGGGGGGAGATGAGTGGGGAGTTGGTGGAGGTCACGGGGAAGGGTGTCCAATCACGGGGAGAGGAGCAGGTTTGCTTGAGGGACTGGGAGAAGCAAACCTGCTCCTCGACCGCTGGCCCACAAGCTGTGCTGGAAAGTCACCAAAAGCCCACTGATCATTGGGACTCTAGTGTCAAATGGTCACTGCAAGTGATGGTCTGTAAAACCAAATTCCAGCAGAGGGCAATGATGTTATTCTGAATGAAGATGTTAATTCATCTCTCTCACAATGATACTGTCATGTATACAACCAGCATTGTAACCCATGTATAAACTGACCCAAGTTGTACACCGTGAGAACACTGGCCACTAGGTGGGAGACACTCCTAACCTGGACCTTCAGGTATAAAAGGGGAAGCTCCACCCACCTTCATCACTTGAGCGCTAAGGAATAAAGGACAGGTCACAGACTAACCTTCTCTCAAGCAGGGGCCTCGTGTGCATTTATACTGTGTAGTAAGGACGTATCAATGGCGACAAGAAACTGGGATTTAAACCACGCGAGCATGGCCAATAGCAGAACAGACGAGAGGTACTGTGTTAAGGAATGGTTGGGACAGAGATTCAACATTGTTAAAACAGCACACAGTTCTCCAGGCAGACAAGGGCAGTCAGGCATGCCCCAACATGTAGTCGAACCCAGAGGGGGAGTTCGACAGAGACAATGGCAAGCTGAACAGCGATTCACACCATTGCAAGGGACAATGCGGCCAGTAATGGGGCCATCAACACCTGTTAATGGTGCACTCAAGGACAATAACAGGGGCAGTCAGGGACGATCGACTGGCAAGGGACCTTTTGTTTCAAACCGCAACTCATGCTGGAGGCGTGGAGGCATACATTCAGCCGGAGTTTGCAGAGATGAGCAAAATACCTGCAGAAATTGCAGAAAAGGACACTGGGGGAAATCGCTGGAAGCTGAAGTTCAGCGAGTTCATGTGGAGCATGTATACAGTTCATACACCAGGATGCCACCGATAATGATGAAAGTGCTCCTCAATGGCATCCCAGTATCAATGGAGTTAGACACGGGTGCCAGCCAGTCCCTGATGGGTATCAAACAGTTCGAAAAGTTGTGGGCATCCAAGACCAGGAGGCCAAAATTATCGCCGATTGACGCACAGCTACGGACTTAAACAAAGCAGATTATTCCGGTGCTAGGCAGCGCCACGGTAGTCATGACCCACAATGATTCGGAGAACAGGTTGCCACTCTGGATTGTCCCAGGGGACGGTCCCGCACTACTGGGGAGGAGTTGGCTTGCTGTCATGAACTGGAAATGGGGCGATGTCAATGCAATTTCCTCTGTGGAGCGAGTATCATGCTCACAGATCCTGGACAAATTTGACTCATTATTTCAACCCGGCATTGGCACTTTCATGGGGGCCAAGGTAGTGATTCACATAAACCCGGATGCCAGGCCAGTACACCACACGGCAGAGCGGTGCCGTACGTGATGCGGGAAAAGATAGAAGGCGAATTGGACCGCCTGTTGAGGGAAGGCATCATCTCGCCAGTCGAATTCAGTGACTGGGCGAGCCCGATCATGCCGGTGCTCAAGGCGGATGGGTCGGTCAGGATATGTGGCGATTACAAGGCCACCATCAATCGGGTGTCACTCCAAGACCAGTACCCGCTACCGAGAGCGGAGGACCTCTTTGCGACGTTATCCGGTGGCAAACTTTTTTCAAAATTGGACCTGACCTCAGCTTACATGACCCAGGAGCTGGCGAGTGAGTCGAAGAAGCTGACCACCATCACGACACACAAGGGGTTGTTTGAGTACAACAGATGTCCGTTCGGGATTCACTCAGCCGCTGCGATTTTCCAACGAAATATGGAAAGCCTCCTCAAGTCGATTCCAGGGACGGTGGTTTTTCAGGACGACATCCTCATTACGGGTTACGATACTGAAGAACACCTCCACAACCTGGAGGAGGTGCTGCGCAGACTGGACCGGGTAGGTCTGCGACTGAAAAAGACGAAGTGCGTCTTCCTAGCTCCAGAGGTAGAATTCCTGGGGATGCGGGTAGCAGCAGATGGGATCAGCCCTACTGCATCCAAGACGGAAGCGATCCAGAGAGCACCCAGACCCCGTAACACGACGGAGCTGCGTTCGTTCCTGGGGCTCCTGAACTATTTTGGTAACTTTCTTCCCAAATTGAGCACGCTGCTAGAGCCGCTACGTGTGCTCCTACGCAAAGGTCGCGAATGGGTCTGGGGGGACAGCCAGGAAAGGGCTTTTAATAGAGCACGCAATTTGTTATGTTCCAACACTCTGTTAACACTATACGTCCCATGTAAGAAACTTGTGTTAATGTGCGATGCGTCGTCCTATGGTGTTGGGTGTGTGTTGCAGCATGTCAATGTCAAGCGTCAGTTACAGCTTATGCCTCCAGGAGTCTGTCCCAGGCAGAAAGGGGTTACGGGATGGTAGAAAAAGAGGCGCTCGCATGTGTATATGCGGTAAAGAAAATGCACCAGTACCTGTTTGGCAGGAAATTTGAGCTGGAGACAGATCACAAACTCCTAACGTCCCTTTTGGCCAACAACAAGGCCATAAATGCAAATGCATCGGTCCGCATACAGAGGTGGGCACTCACGTTAGCCGCCTATGACTATACAATTCGGCACAGACTGGGCACTGAAAACTGCGCCGATGCACTCAGCAGGCTCCCACTAGCCACCACTGAGGGGGCTACCGAGCATGCTGCTGAGATGGTCATGGCTGTTGAAGCTTTCGGAAGCGAAGGCTCACCCGTGACAGCCTGTCAGATTAAAGTCTGGACAAATAGAGACCCGCTATTGTCTCTAGTCAAGAAATGTGTCCTGAATGGGGACTGGGCAGCGACGTACAGGGCATGCCCTGGGGAATTTAAACCATTTCACAGGCGCAGGGATGAACTCTCGATTCAGGCCGATTGCCTACTGTGGGGAAACAGCGTATTCATGCCCCAGATGGGCAGAGAGGTATTCATCAGAGAACTCCACAATGAGCACCCAGGCATTGTCATGGTGAAGGCAATTGCCAGGTCACACGTTTGGTGGCCAGGGATAGACGCAGATCTGGAACTTTGTGTTCGCAGGTGCAACACGTGTGCCCAGCTGGGCCATGCGCCCAGGGAAGCCCCCCTTAGCCCCTGGCCATGGCCCGCCAAGCCTTGGTCACGCATCCATGTGGACTACGCAGGTCCTTTCATGGGGAAAATGTTTTTGGTTGTAGTAGACGCCTACTCCAAATGGATCGAGTGTGACATTTTAAATTCAAGCACATCCTCTGTCACGGTAGAAAGTCTACGGGCAATGTTCGCCGCCCACGGTCTACCGGACATCTTGGTCAGCAACAATGGCCCGTGCTTCACAAGTACTGAATTCCAGGACTTCATGGCAGGCAATGGAATTAACCATGTTAGAACGGCACCGTTCAAGCCGGCTTCAAACGGCCAGGCAGAACGAGCAGTGCAGATAATCAACCTGGGGATGCTCAGATTCCAAGGGGGTTCCCTACAAACCCGCTTATCACGCCTCCTGTTGGCCTATAGATCCCGACCACACTCGCTCACAGGAGTTCCACCCGCAGAGCTACTAATGAAAAGGACGCTCAAAACCCGATTATCCCTTATACACCCCACCATGAAAGAAATTGTTGAGAGCAGGCGCCAGTCACAATATCACTACCATGACAGGAATGCGAGGGCGCGATGTATTGATGTAAATGATCCTGTTTTTGTCCTCAACTACGCTGCAGGGCCCAAATGGCTCGCAGGCACTGTGGTTGCCAAAGAGGGAAATAGGATTCTGGTAGTTAAACTTACCAATGGACAAATCTGCCGCAAACATGTGGATCAAACAAAAAGGAGGTTCAGCAACCCCATAGAAGAAGCAGAGGAAGAACACGATATAGAGTTCACTCCACCACAGGTGACCGAACACCGGAACCAAAGGGAGGAGAGCCCAGTCACTGTGAGCAGTCCGGACAGGCCTGAGGCACTGCAAACAGCAGACACTCAGGCCAGCGCCCAACAACCGGAGCCCCAACTCAGGCGCTCTACAAGGGAGCGTAAACCACCAGAGAGACTCAACCTGTGATCCCAATAAGACTTTGGGGGGGGAGGTGATGTCATGTATTCAACCAGCATTGTAACCCATGTATAAACTGACCCAAGTTGTACACCGTGAGAACACTGACCACTAGGTGGGAGACACTCCTAACCTGGACCTTCAGGTATAAAAGGGGAAGCTCCACCCACCTTCATCACTTGAGTGCTAAGGAATAAAGGACAGGTCACAGACTGACCTTCTCTCAAGCATGGGCCTTGTGTGCATTTATACTGTGTAGTAAGGACGTATCAGATACATTCTCTAAGGTTCGGAAACAGACTGCAGAACCTAGCTAACAATGAGTGTGGTTCGAAGAAAAATCGGATCACTAGGTATTTCCCAGTTAAAAGTTTCCCTTGCTGTAGACCGGCCAAACCCTGGTTTGTACATGATGGGATTTTCCAGTTTCAGGTGAAGGTCTGCTCACAGCGAGCTGCGTGTCCATACAGAATGGGCACAACTTTTTGACGTTGGCCTGGCCTGCTGTGAAGCTAGATTTAAAGCTCACTTGCCAAGGGGGACTTTGAACATCGTGGGCCACCCCGACCTGCGAGAGGACACCACCGCAAGTCGGGAGTATAAAGAGCTGGAGCGCGGCCACTACAGCTTCAGCGCGAGTCGTCCCAAGGGTGCAACGACTTTGAGGTGGGCGAGTGGTGACATCATCAAGGCCCAGGTCGCCGGTTAGAGCGTGGGCTGGAACATTGGCGGAGCCCAGGCACAGCGGAGGAGTGGGAAGGTCGTAGCAGAGGTGCGCCAAATGAGGGTACGGAGCCCAGAAGAGCCGAGGGCCCAGGGCAGCATGGGCCAGCCCACACTGCAATATGTGTGTGCACTAGGTCCATGCAGCAGAGCAGGTCTCCAGTAGTCCTGGTTAAACCTTGCCACTGGATAAAGGCCTAGCTCTGTCAAGCCCGTGTGGTGGCTGATGTGCAATGGTCACCACACGTTAAAAAAATCCACGCACAGGCATCTTCCACCTCTGAAGTTCAGGACTGGAATATTGGGTCTGTCATGTATCCTACATTACAAGCAGTGCCATCAAGGGGCACCTCAGTGGGAAACTTGTAGGAAACTTGCCAGGCCTAGTATAAAAGGCAGGCCACGAGGTGATCTTCCTCACTCTGGAGTTATCAACAAAGGACTAAGGTCACTACAGTTCAAGTACAACACATTGCCTTGTGGAGTCATTGTTAGAGCATCTAAAGACATAACAATTGGCGATGAGATCACAGACCTTCACGTGAAAATGGCTAACTTCGGACATTGCAGCAGTTTGCCGATGGTGATGATTGGGAAGCCTTTGTGGAGAGGCTCGATCATTTCTTCATAGCAAACGACTTGGCAGGTGACAATCCGGCCACACTGGCTGATAAGCACAGAGCTATCCTGCTAACCAGTTGTGGCCTCATCAGGGACTTGCTGGCACCAGCGAAGACAACGATCAAGACATACGAGGAGGTTGTAATGCTGATCCAAGAACAACTCAAGCCCAAAGAGAGTATCCTCACAGCCAGACACTGGTTTTACACCCACCGACGGCCCGAAGGCCAGGAAATCACAAAATATGCTGCAGACCTCAGGAGGCTGGCGGTACCGTGTGATTTCAGCAACCACCTCACCGAAGCGCTGCAGGATATCTTTGTCATTGGAATTGGCCACGAGGGCCTTCTTCATAAGCTACTGTCTGCGGATGCCACAGTAACACTGCAGAAGGCCATCTCCGTGAGCCACGCATTCATGACCTCGACCTGCGGCTCTAGGCAGATGACTCATCCTCAGGACTCAAACCCGCCAAGTACTGTGAACAGAGTGGCGCCTTTTAAAGGCTGGACTGTAGAACGTGAACCTTCTCAGGGAAGAGAGAACAGGCCCCCGAATCTCATAACTCAGAGTCCGCCGAGGGGGCTAACCGAGTAGCTCCATGCTGGCAGTGCGGAGGGAATCACAGGGCTCACCAGTGTCGTTTTAAAGACTATGTATGTAAAGGCTGCAGCACAAAGGGCCACCTCCAGCGAATGTGTAGGAGAAATATGATTCACTGAGAGAGTGGAGAGCACCAGTTCCAACTATCACAGGATGGGAGAGTGGAGAGCATCAGTTCAAACTGTCACAGGATGGGAGAGTGGAGAGCATCAGTTCAAACTGTCACAGGATGGGAGAGTGGAGAGCATCAGTTCAAACTGTCACAGGATGGGAGAGTGGAGAGCACCAGTTCAAACTATCACAGGACAGAGAGTGGAGAGGACCAGTTCAAAATGTCACAGGATGGGAGAGTGGAGAGCATCAGTTCAAACTGTCACAGGACGGGAGAGTGGAGAGCATCAGTTCAAACTGTCACAGGATGGGAGAGTGGAGAGCATCAGTTCAAACTGTCACAGGATGGGAGAGTGGAGAGCACCAGTTCCAACTGTCACAGGATGGGAGAGTGGGGAGCATCAGTTCAAACTGTCACAGGATGGGAGAGTGGAGAGCACCAATTCCAACTGTCACAGGATGGGAGAGTGGAGAGCATCAGTTCAAACTGTCACAGGAGAGAGAGTGGAGAGCACCAGTTCCAACTGTCGCAGGACGGGAGAGTGGAGAGCATCAGTTCCAACTGTCGCAGGATGGGAGAGTGGAGAGCACCAGTTCAAACTGTCGCAGGACGGGAGAGTGGAGAGCACCAGTTCAAACTATCACAGGACGGGAGAGTGGAGAGCACCAGCTCCAACTGTCACAGGACGGGAGAGTGGAGAGCACCAGCTCCAACCGTCACAGGATGGGAGAGTGGAGAGCACCAGTTCAAACTGTCACAGGACGGGAGAGTGGAGAGCACCAGTTCCAACTGTCACAGGACGAGAGTGAAGAGCACCAGTTCCAACTGTCACAGGACGAGAGTGAAGAGCACCAGTTCCAACTGTCACAGGATGGGAGAGTGGAGAGCACCAGTTCCAACTGTCACAGGACGAGAGTGAAGAGCACCAGTTCCAACTGTCACAGGACGAGAGTGAAGAGCACCAGTTCCAACTGTCACAGGATGGGAGAGTGGAGAGCACCAGTTCCAACTGTCACAGGACGAGAGTGAAGAGCACCAGTTCCAACTGTCACAGGACGAGAGTGAAGAGCACCAGTTCCAACTGTCACAGGATGGGAGAGTGGATAAACCAATGCATTTGTCAGCAAGATCAGCATGGAAATTGTGGGCAAAAATAGAGGTCAATCTACTACAGTGGAGACATTCTGGCTTTAGGGCAGTATCGAATAGGCCACCCGTTATACCCCCTGCCTGTTGTACTCTGTTCCATTGACTTCAATAGAACTGAATATCAAGTGGGACATATAACAGGTGGTGATACTATACTGCCTGTTTGGCGCTACTGCCGAAGACCAATTTCTACTCTAATGTATTGGCTATGCTCCAGTATGGATCAGAAACATGGCGGTCCAACAAAGCCATCCAAAAGAAGCTCAACAGCTTCCATTGTAAATGCCTGGCCAGCTCTTTAACATCCGATGGTTTAACAAAGTGACAAGTGAAAGTGTTCTTCAGATAGCACAGATACCATCACTGACGATAACAGTCTGAGAGAGAAGATGGCCCTGTATTGGTCACAGTCTGAGAATACCTGACACAAGAATCCCTAAGCAGACATGGAATTGGAAGCCACAAATGAAAGTGGTAATCTATGGCACCCTTCAGATCAGCCATGATCTTATTAAATGGTGGAGCAGGCTCGAGGGGCCGAATGGCCTACTCCTGCTCCTATTTCTTATGTTCTTATGTTCTTATGAAGAGTGTGCAGATGGCCATGAATCCAGCATGGATTATGAAACGATAGTCAGAGGCAGCTAAGCCACACGATGAGGTGTATGGCATGTTTACCTGCACCACCGAGCGTTCCCCGTTGAGGATGGAAGTCGAGATAAATGGCGTTCCAGTCTTCATGGAAGTGGACACGGGGGAAAGCCAGTCAGTAATGAATCAAGAAGCCTTTGAGAGGCTATAGGACAATCAAGCTGAACGACCCAAGTTGGTCTCAGTTCAGCCGATGAACTTATCCCAGTCGTTGGTAGTGCGGATGTAAAGGTACTCCACAATGGCACGGTGCGCAAGTTATCTCTGTGGATTGTTGCAGGTGATGGACTAACGCTACTCGGAAGAAGGTGGATGGAGACGATCCATTGGAGTTGGGAAGATTTAATCCCTCCAGCGATCGACATCCCCCGCGCTCAGAGGCAAAGCAAGCCCTCACCTGAGGGTGGACGCAGCACCAGAGAGCAGACCAGCACAGCACCCGAGCACGACTGCGTGGAGATGATCCAGCTGAGACTACCCGAACGCACCTTCCAGGCTCCAGTGGCAGGACTCCAGAGGAAGAAAATCGGATCCAAAGGCGACTTCTCAGCTTCGGTGACAGAACCCGGGGAGAAGAAGATCACTGCAGTCGACATCGTGGATGGAGGAAAGATGGCGCCCAAACCACGAGTTGATGCGCTGAAGAAAAAAATGGCGGCGGCCAAGCCTCGAGGTGCAGCGCTGATGGAGCAACACATGGCACCAAACGAAGAAGAGGATTGGGGTAAAGCAAGCAAGGCTCTCTTAAAGGAGGCCTGCAACCCACCACACTTAAAGGGACAGTTCCACATTCTCAATCAATGTAAGAGTAGCTGTGAGTTAGATGTAAAATGTGCAATTGATGATCAGAATTGTGTACATGCAATAAGCAAAGAAAAGTCTCAATGTAATAGCAACTTTGAGTTAGATGTAAAATGTGCAATTGATGATCAGAATTGTGTACATGGAATAAGCAAAGAAAAGTCGCGCGATCGTGACCGGAACCACAGGCTATTTACTAATAGGAATGAAACGTTGTGCGATGTAGGATTTCAACTGCATACAGTCAGTGCAGCGGGCAGACACCCATCGGGAGCACACAGGTCCAACGAGCTACCCAATGTAGTAGCCTGCGTCCCTAGGACCAGAGTTATGCACCATGGAGTGTAGCCACAAGCAGCCTATACATACAAGCCGCAGAGCAAGCGATCTCAGGAGGGCAACGGCATCGGTATCAATACCCCACCCCTGATCGGCTCCACCTCTCAGGCACCCGATGGCACCAACCACCACGAGCCTGAAAGAGCAAACTGCACTAAGGCGCAGCCCCAGACCCTATCGCCACCAAGGCTGCACCCGGGAACGAAGGGTCATCCGCAACGGTTCTCCCAAATGGGACCAGGACCAGCCAGGATCCCAAACCAAATAACACCCAGGCAAGCGAGTCAGCAGTTCCCTGAGCACTGCCAGACGTCTGCTCCTCAGGGAGCAGCAGCGACCCGGAGCGCAAGGAAAGGACAGGGAGGTCACAGGGATCTGTGAACCTGCCCGGCGCTAGGAGCAACGGCAAAGGCCCCGAGAGCAGGCAACTTGAGCCAACCGGGTTCCCACTGCCAGCACTGGGCACCGCGCCACCACTAGACTACCTGGACATCATCCAGCAGTTCTGGTACTAGTTTGTCCTCACACACCAGTCCTGATTCCAAGTATATATCAAGTATGTACCTCACCAGTCAAATGTACTTGCCTCACAACTGTATCACAAATGTAATGATGTAAAATTTTTTTGGACTTGAATGTATATAAATGTAATGACCACCGGCATAATCTATATGTGGGGCGAGGGGGGGTGGTGGGAAGGGAATGGAGTGGTCATGGACGCACAAACAGAAACCACCAGCACCTCCACTGCCAACGAAACATCACCTACTCATCCAAGATGGAAATTGTCATGTATTCAACCAGCATTGTAACCCATGTATAATCTGACCTAAGTTGTACACTGTGAGAACAATGACCACTAGGTGGGAGACACTCCTAACCTGGACCTTCAGGCATAAAAGGGGAAGCTCCACCCACCTTCATCACTTGAGTGCTAAGGAATAAAGGACAGGTCACAGACTGACCTTCTCTCAAGCATGGGCCTCATGTGCATTTATACTGTATAGTAAGGACGTATCAATGGCGATGAGAAACTGGGATTTAAACCACGCGAGCATGGCCACTAGCAGAACAGACGAGAGGTACTGTGTTAAGGAATGGTTGGGACAGAGATTCAACATTGTTAAAGCAGCACACAGTTCTCCAGAGACAAGGGCATTCGGACATGCCCCAACATGTAGTCGAACCCAGAGGGGGAGTTCGACAGAGACAATGGCAAGTTGAACGGCGATTCATGCCATTGCAAGGGACAATGCGGCCAGTAATGGGGCCATCAACACCTGTTAATGGCGCACTCAAGGACAGTCACAGGGGCAGTCAGGGACGATCGACTGGCAAGGGACCTTTTGTTTCAAACAGCAGCTCATGTTGGAGGCGTGGAGGCACACACTCAGCCGGAGTTTGCAGAGATGAGCAAAATACCTGCAGGAATTGCAGAAATGAATGCTGGGGGAAATTGCTGGAAGCTGAAGTTCAGCGAGTTCATGTGGAGCACGTATACAGTTCATACACCAGGACGCCACCGATAATGATGAAAGTATTCCTCAATCGCATCTCACTATCAATGGAGCTAGACACGGAGACCAGCCAGTCCCTGATGGGTATCAAACAGTTCAAAAAGTTGTGGGCGTCCAAGGCCAGGAGGCCAAAATTATCGCCGATTGACGCACAGCTACGGACTTACACAAAGCAGATCATTCCGATGCTAGGCAGCGCCACGGTAGTCGTGACCCACAATGATTCGGAGAACAGGTTGCCACTCTGTATTGTCCCAGGGGACGGTCCCGCACTACTGGGGAGGAGTTGGCTTGCTGTCATGAACTGGAAATGGGGCGATGTCAATGCAATTTCCTCGGTGGAGCGAGTATCATGCTCACAGATCCTGGACAAATTTGACTCATTATTTCAATCTGGCATCGGCACTTTCATGGGGGCCAAGGTAGTGATTCACATAAACCCGGATGCCAGGCCAGTACACCACAAGGCCAGAGCGGTGCCGTACATGATGCGGGAAAAGATAGAAGGCGAATTGGACCGCCTGCTGAGGGAAGGCATCATCTCGCCAGTCGAATTCAGTGACTGGGCGAGCCCGATCGTGCCGGTGCTCAAGGCGGATGGGTCGATCAGGATATGTGGTGATTACAAGGCCACCATCAATCGGGTGTCACTCCAAGACCAGTATCCGCGACCGAGAGCGGAGGATCTCTTTGCGACGTTTTCCGGTGGCAAACATTTTGCAAAATTGGACCTGACCTCAGCTTACATGACCCAGGAGCTGGCGAGTGAGTCGAAGAAGCTGACCACCATCACGACACACAAGGGGTTGTTTGAGTACAACAGATGTCCGTTCGGGATTCGCTTGGCCGCCACGATCTTCCAACGAAATATGGAAAGCCTCCTCAAGTCGATTCCAGAGACGATGGTTTTGCAGGACGACATCCTCATCACGGGTTACGATACTGAAGAACACCTCCACAACCTGGAGGAGGTGCTATGCAGACTGGAGCAGGTAGGGCTGCGACTGAAAAAGGCGAAGTGCGTCTTCCTAGCTCCAGAGGTAGAATTCCTGGGGATGAGGGTAGCAGTAGACGGGATCAGCCCTACTGCGTCCAAGACAGAAGCAATCCAGAGAGCACCCAGACCCCATAACACGACAGAGCTGCGTTCGTTCCTGGGGCTCCTGAACTATTTTTGTAACTTTCTTCCCAAATTGAGCATGCTGCTAGAGCCGCTACATGTGCTCCTACGCAAAGGTCGCGAATGGGTTTGGGGGGACAGCCAGGAAAGGGCTTTTAATAGAGCACGCAATTTGTTATGTTCCAACACTCTGTTAACACTATACGACCCATGTAAGAAACTTGTGTTAACGTGCGATGCGTCGTCCTATGGTGTTGGTTGTGTGTTGCAGCATGTCAATGTCAAGCGTCAGTTACAGCCGGTAGCTTATGCCTCCAGGAGTCTGTCCCAGGCAGAAAGGGGTTACGGGATGGTAGAAAAGGAGGCGCTCGCATGTGTATATGCGGTAAAGAAAATGTACCAGTACCTGTTTGGCAGGAAATTTGAGCTGGAGACAGATCACAAACCCCTAACGTCCCTTTTGGCCGACAACAAGGCCATAAATGCAAGTGCAACGGTCCGCATACAGAGGTGGGCACTCACGTTAGCCGCCTATGACTATACAATTCGGCACAGACTGGGCACTGAAAACTGTGCCGATGCACTCAGCAGGCTCCCATTAGCCACCACTGAGGGGGCTACCGAGCATGCTGCTGAGATGGTCATGGCTGTTGAAGCTTTTGGAAGCAAAGGCTCACCCGTGACAGCCTGTCAGATTAAAGTCTGGACAAATAGAGACCCGCTATTGTCTCTGGTCAAGAAATGTGTCCTGAATGGGGACTGGGCAGCCACGTACAGGGCATGCCCTGAGGAATTTAAACCATTTCACAGGCGCAGGGATGAACTCTCAATTCAGGCCGATTGCCTACTATGGGGAAACAGCATAGTCATGCCCCAGATGGGCAGAGAGGTGTTCATCAGAGAACTCCACAATGAGCACCCGGGCATTGTCATGGTGAAGGCAATTGCCAGGTCGCACGTTTGGTGGTCATGGATAGATGCAGATCTGGAACTTTGTGTTCGCAGGTGCAACACGTGTGCCCAGCTGGGCAATGCGCCCATGGAAGCCCCCCTTAGCCCCTGGCCTGCCAAGCCTTGGTCACGGCATCCATGTGGACTACGCAGGTCCTTTCATGGGGAAAAATGTTTTTGGTTGTCGTAGATGCCTACTCCAAATGGATCGAGTGTGACATTTTAAATTCAAGCACATCCTCTGTCACGGTAGAAAGTCTACGGGCAATGTTCGCCGCCCACGGTCTACCGGACGTCTTGGTCAGCGACAATGGCCCGTGCTTCACAAGCACTGAATTCCAGGACTTCATGGCAGGCAATGGAATTAACCATGTCAGAACGGCACCGTTCAAGCCGGCCTCAAACGGCCAGGCAGAACGAGCAGTGCAGATAATCAACCTGGGGATGCTCAGAATCCAAGGGGGTTCCCTACAAAGGCGCTTATCATGCCTCCTGTTGGCCTATAGATCCCGACCACACTCGCTCACATGGGTTTCACCCGCAAAGCTGGTAATGAAAAGGACGCTCAAAACCTGGCTGTCCCTTATACACGCCACATGAAAGAAATTGTTGAGAGCAGGCGCCAGCCACAATATGACTACCATGACAGGAATGCGAGGGCGTGATGTATTGATGTAAATTATCCTGTTTTTGTCCTCAACTATGCTGCAGGCCCAAATGACTCGCAGGCACTGTGATTGCCAAAGAGGGAAATAAGATTCTGGTATTCTGGTAGTTAAACTTACCAATGGACAAATCTGCCGCAAACACATGGATCAAACAAAAAGGAGGTTCAGCAACCCCATAGAAGAAGCAGAGAAAGAACACGATATAGAGTTCACTCCACCACAGGTGACCGCACACTGGAACCAAAGGGAGGAGAGCCCAATCACTGTGGGCAGTCTGGATAGGCCTGAGGCACCGCAAGCAGCAGACATTCAGGCCAGCGCCCAACAACTGGAGCCCCAACTCAGGCTCTCTACAAGTGAGCGTAAACCACCAGAGAGACTCAACCTGTGATCCCAATAAGACTTTGGGGGGGGGAGGTGATGTCATGTATTCAACCAGCATTGTAACCCATGTATAATCTGACCTAAGTTGTCCACTGTGAGAACAATGACCACTAGGTGGGAGACACTCCAAACCTGGACCTTCAGGTATAAAAGGGGAAGCTCCACCTACCTTCATCACTTGAGTGCTAAGGAATGAAGGACAGGTCACAGACTGACCTTCTCTCAAGCATGTGCATTTATACTGTATAGTAAGGACCTATCAGAAATGACCCTCCAAGGGTCAACCAGATAGTGCTAAGCCCAGAGCACAGTCAATGCATGAAGGCGATTTGTATTCAAGGCTTGGGGGAGAGTGATATCATGTATTCTACATGGTTATTGCTTGTACTATTACAAGCAGTGCCACCAGGGGGCATCTCAGTGGGAGACTTGTTGGTTACTTGTATAGGTGTGCCAGACCTAGTATAAAAGGTAGGCCAAGGTGTGATCCTCACTGTGGAATTATCATAAAGGACTAAGGTCACTACAGTTCAAGTACAACACATTGCCTCATGGAGTCATTATCGGAGCATCTAAAGACATAACAGGGTCCTTCATTGAAACATCTATGAACTCATCCCCTTTGGTTTGGAAGCAAGTCATCCTCGTTCGAGGGACTGCCTATGATGGATGATTTCTTTGGCTGACCACTTTTGGCCACCTAATTGTTGGAGGCTTTGTTGAGTTAATTTCGGTAAATAGGGAAAATTCTGCACGTCTCACTTGCCCGGAGTCCTGGCTGTTACTGCTCCTGCCCCCAGTGTGGCCAAGCAAGGTGGGACTCCCTTTGGAATTTCCCGTTGTCCTCCAGGACCTGGATGAAGAGGAGGTGTTAATGATGATGCACCATCCTCAGGTTCAAAGGCACCTCAGGGACCGTTCAGGAAGGGTGCGGGTGTATAGTCTCATCAAGATGCTGTTACTTTGTCATTGAAAGATTTTTGATATTGAGATAACTTCTTCAAATACCTATTTGAAAATTGAGTATTTATCTGTTATTCGACAGGTGGTCTGATGGTCACCACCATGAACTTGGAGTTTCTGAAGAGGGTGGTTGCTGCTGGATTGTTAAAGGGTACAAAATGGCCACCTGAGCCATACATGGAGGTTCTTCATGACACAGGATTTGTTGATGTACAGATGGAGGACAAGCAAGACAAGGGACAAACCTTCCAAGCTATCTTTGCTGCAGCAAACAAGCCCTGAATGTGTTGTACTCAATGTACCCTGAATAATTTGTATTTGCTGATGTTATTATGTAATCCTTCAGCAATGTATAACAATAATTTGGAATACAATCTCTTATACCAGTTATATTCCAATTATCTCAGACAGATTTAAACATTTTTTTTAAATTTGTTCCGGGATCACTGGCAAGGCCAGCATTTATTGCCCACCT
The DNA here is from genome assembly GCF_044704955.1 of Pristiophorus japonicus. NCBI lineage: Eukaryota > Metazoa > Chordata > Chondrichthyes > Pristiophoridae > Pristiophorus > Pristiophorus japonicus. Next base: position 64,346,418 of record NC_091993.1, read on the forward strand.
CTAATTGCCCTTGAGAAGGTGAGCTACCTTCTTTAACCGCTGCAGTCCATGCAGTGAAGGTACTCCCACAGATCTGTTGGACAGGGAGTTCCAAGATTTTGACCCAGCGACGATGAAGGAGCGGCGATATATTTCCAAGTCAGGATGGTGTGTAACCTGGAGAGGAACTTGCAGGTGATGGTGCTCCCATGCGCCTGTTGCCCTTGTCCTTCTAGGCGGTAGAGGTTTGTGGGTTTGGGAGGTGCTGCTGAAGAAACCTTGGCGAGTTGCTACAGTGCATCTTATAGATGGTACACACTGCAGCCAGGGTGCGCCGGTGATGGAGGGAGTGACTGTTGAAGGTAGTGTATGGGGTGCCAATCAAGCGGGCTTCTTTCACCAGGATGGTGTGGATGTGGAGCTTCTTGAGTGTTGTTGGAGTTGCACTCATCCAGGCAAGTGGACAGTATTCCATCACACTCCTGACTTATGCCTTGTAGATGGTGGAAAGGATTTGGGGAGTCAGGTGGTTGAGATACTCACCGCAGAATATCCAGCCTCTGAACTGTTTTTGTTGCCAGTGTTTATGTGGCTGGGCCAGTTAAGCTTGTGGTCAATGGTGACCACCCCAGGATTTGATGGTGGGAGATTCGGCAATGGTAATGCCGTTGAATATCATGGGGAGGTGGTTAGACTCTCTCGCTTGTTGGAGATAGTCACTGTTTGCACTTGTGTAGCGCCAATGTTACCTGCCACTTATCAGCACAGGTCGTCCAGGTCTTGCTGCATGTGGACGTAGACTGCTTCAATTTTTGAGGAGTTGCGAATGGGACTGAACACTGTGCACTCATTCGCAAACATTCCCACTTCTGATCTTATGATGGAGGGGAGGTCATTGATGAAGCAGCTGAAGATGGTTGGGCTTAGTTCACTGCCCCGAGGAACTCCAGCAGCTATGTCCTGAGGCTGGGTTGATTGACCTCCAACAATCACAACCATTTTCCTTTGTGCTAGATATGAGTCCAGCCAGTAAAGAATTTTCCTCCCAATTCCCATTGACTTCTGTTTTACTAGAGCTCCTTGGGGGCCATACTCGGTCAAATGCTGCCTTGATATCAAGGGCAATCACTCTCATCTCACCTCTGGAATTCAACTCTTTTGTCCATGTTTGGAATAAGGCTGCAATTAGGTTTGGAGCCAAATGGACCTGGTGGAACCCAAACTGAGCATCGGTGAGCAGGTTATTGGTAAGTGCTGCTTGAATGCAATGTCGATGACACCTTCCATCACTTTTGCTGATGATTGAGAGTAGACTGATGATGATGATGATGATGATTGGCCGGACTGGATTTGTTCTGATTTTTGTGAACAGGACGTACCTGGGCAGTTTTTCACAGTGTCGGGTAGATGCCAGTCTTGTAGCTGTACTGGAACAGCTTGGTTAGAGACGCAGTTAGTTCTGGAGCACAAGTCATCAGTACGACAGCCGGGATGTTGTTGTGGCCCATTGCCTTTGCTGTATCCAGTGCGCTCAGCCATTTCTTGATATGGAGTGAATCAAATTGGCTGAAGACTGGCTTCTGTGATGATGGGGACCTCAGGAGGAGGTTGATATGGATCATCCACTCGGCACTTCTTTCTGAAGATAGTTGCAAAGAGAATGATCACACTTCACTCATCGCAACCATTCAATCTTCACAAAACACCAAGTGACAACAACAGGGAGGCACTGAACCAATCAGAAATGATAACTAGTGAATATCTCCGGGCTGAGGCTAGAACATAACATAAGAATATAAGAAATAGGAGAAGGAGGAGGCCATACCGCCCCTCGAGCCTGCTCCACCATCCAATAAGATCATGGCTGATCCGATCATGGACTCAGGTCCACTTCCCTGCCCACTCCCCATAACTCCTTATTCCCTTATCGGTTAAGAAACTGTCTATCTCAGTCTTAAATTTATTCAATGTCCCAGCTTTCACAGCTCTATGAGGCAGCAAATTCCACAGATTTGCAACCCTCTGAGAGAAGAAATTCTTCCTCATCTCAGTTTTAAATGGGCGGCCTCTTATTCTAAGATTATGCCCCCTAGTTCTAATCTCCCCTATCAGTGGAAATATCCTCTCTACATCCACCTTGTCAAGTCCCCTCATAATCTTATACGTTTCGATAAGATCACCTCTCATTCTTCTGAATTCCAATGATTAGAGGCTCAACCTACTCAACCTTTCCTCATAAGTCAACCCCCTCATTTCCGGAATCAAGCTAGTGTAAGGATTCTGCGAAAACATCGAAAGCAAAAGCATAAACCTTTGGACTTTCAGTTTTGGACATTGCTTTTAACTTTGCTGTTACTGTAGAAGAGCAGGACAGCATGACTTGGGACAGGTCCAACCTTGTTCCACAGGAATACACATCAGGTGGGTAGGGATGGATCAATGACTGAAATCGCAGGAAGATGGTTGATGGGGGGGACCTTTGTCAGGTAATGGGAACCCATCAGGCAGATTCGTCGATGCTCAAGACACAAAGGAAGCTTTTCGGTCGCCCAGTCTTGTTGGAGCCTTGTCCCCAGGAACAGGACAGTTGACAAAGACACCGTCCAGAAAGGTGTTTCATTTGCTTTTTAGTTGTACTGCCTCAGGTGAAGGACTAACTTTTGGCGCGAGAAGAAGCATTTTTGCAGGTATAAGAGAGGCAGATTTGCTGCCATCTCTCTCCTCTTCTACGCTTGCTTGCTTTGTTCAACGCAATCAAAGACCGAGCACTCCATCTGGGATGGAGAGAAGAAACACCATCTACGAGCAAAGACAGCCTCGCTATTTTGACTGGGAAGCTGACCTTGAGACTGGACTTGAATACCACAGATTGGTACAGAGCCACAAGATACGCCTCATCGGGAGAAGCAGCGAGTAAGCCAGAGGGGTAATTGGTGAGCATTATCCCAACCTATGCATCTTTAAGATCACCGCATAGTGTGAAGTTGTGTCGTATGTCCCAACCAAGCCTTAGGGGTTTAGTGGGGAGGTTTTCTGCACGGATCATAGGCGTACGCACATTCTGTTGTACAGTCGGTGGTGCCCTATCGAACCAAGCAGGGGTGTTTTAATCATGGGTTCTTCGCGTTAGGGACCTGTTCAGACGGGCTAGTGTTGTGTGTTGTACTGTGTTTGTTTGTTTTATACCACCAAGGTGTGTTTTATTGGGTGCAGATGTGTTCTTTAACTGGAATAAAAACATTGTGACCACATCCATTGGTTCCCCTTTATCCACCCTGTTCGTTACATCCTCAAAGAATTCCAGCAAATTTGTCAAACAGGACTTCCCTTTCATAAATCCATGCTGAATCTGCCTGACCGAATTATGCTTTTCCAAAAGTCCTGCTACTGCTTCTTTAATAATGGACTCCAACATTTTTCCAACCACAAATGTTAGGCTAACTGGTCTGTAGTTTTCTGCTTTTTGTCTGCCTCCTTTTTTAAATAGGGGCGTTACTTTTGCAGTTTTCCCATCTGCTGGGACCTCCCCAGAATCCAGGGAATTTTGGTAAATTACAACCAATGCACCCACTATCCCTGCCATGACTCTCTTAAGATCCGAGGATGCAAGCCATCAGGTCCAGGGGATTTATACGCCTTTAGTCCCATTATCTTACTAAGTACCACCACCTTAGTGATTGTGATTGTGTTGAGTTCATCCCCCCTATAACCCCTTGACTATCCACTGTTGGGATATTTTAGTGTCCTCTACAGTAAAGACTGATACAAAATATTTGTTCAGAGTTTCTGCCACCTCCATGTTCACCATATCTAATTCCCCGGTCTCGTCCTCTAACGGATCAACAATTACTTTAGCCACTCTTTTCCTTTTTATACACCTGTAGATATTCTTGTTATCTGTTTTTATATTTCGTGCTAGTTTATTTTCATAGTCGATCTTCCCTTTCTTAATCATTTTTTTAGTCACTTTTTGCTGGCTTTTAAAAGCTTCCCAATCTTCTGTCCTCCCACTAGTTTTGGCCCTTGTTTTTAATTGGATACCATCCTTTATTTCTTTAGTTAGCCACAGATGCCAATCTTTTCTTTTACACCCTTACCTCTTCACTGGAATATAGTTTTCTTGAGAGTTATGAAATATCTCCTTAAATGTACGCCACTGTCCATCAACCGTCTGACACTTTCATCTATTTTCCCAGTCCACTTTAGCCAACTCTGCCCTCATACCTTTGTAGTTTCCTTTATTTAAGCTTGGTACGCTGGTTTGAGAGACAACTTTCTCACCCTCCATCTGAATTTGAAATTCAACCATGCTCTGGTCACTCATTCCAAGGGGATCCTTTACTTGGAGATTGTTTATTAATCCTGTCTCATTACACAGGGCCAGATCTAAGATAGCCTTCCCCCTGGTTGGTTTCGTTACATACTGCTCAAGGAACCCGGCCCTTATGCTCTCTATTAATTCTTCCTCAAGGCTACCCTGACCAACTTGATTTGTCCAATCAATGTGGAGGTTAAATTCATCCATGATTATTGCTGTTCTCTTTTTACAAGCCCCCACTATTTCTTGGTGAGTGAGTGATGGAGTGTGTCTCAGGACTGTGAGGGTGAGTGATGGTGTGTTCCCCTGGGCTGAGAGGGTGAGTGATGGAGTGTGTCCCTGGGCTGTGAGAGTGAGTGATGGTGTGTGTCCCTGGGCTGTGAGGGTGAGTGATGGAGTGTGACCCTGGGCTGTGAGGGTGAGTGATGGTGTGTATCGCTGGGCTGTGAGGGTGAGTGATGGTGTGTGTCCCTGGGCTGTGAGGGTGAGTGATGGTGTGCGTCCCTGGGCTGTGAGGGTGAGTGATGGTGTGTGTCCCTGGTCTGAGAGAGTGAGTGATGGTGTGTGTCACTGAACTTCACTGAGGGTCTATGGAGCGTCCTCCTCCATTTCGGATGCACTCAAAAGTTTGTCAACATCCTTCGCCTGCTCCACGACGACATGCAGGTCATGATCCTTACCAACGGATCCGTTACAGACCCAATCCACGTCCGGACCGGGGTCAAACAGGGCTGCGTCATTGCTCCAACCCTCTTAATCTTCCTCGCCGCCATGCTCCACCTCACAATCAAGAAGCTCCCCGCTGGAGTGGAACTAAACTACAGAATCAGTGGGAAGCTGTTTAACCTAAGCCACCTCCAGGCCAGGTCCAAGATCACCCCAACCTCTGTCGTTGAGCTACAGTACGCAGGCGATGCCTGCGTCTGTGCAAATTCTGAGGCTGATCTCCATGAGTTAGTCGATGTATTCACTAAGACATATGAAAGCATGGGCCTTAAGCTTAACATCTGTAAGACAAAGGTCCTCCACCAGTCTGTCCTCGCCACAGAGCACTACACCCCAGTCATCAAGATTCACGGCACAGCCCTCGACAATGTGGTCCACTTCCCATAAGTAGCCTCTTATCAACAAAAGCAGACACTGACGCGGAGATTGAACACCGCCTCCAGTGCGCCAGTGTAGCCTTCGGCCGCCTGAGGAACAGTGTTCGAAGACCAGGCCCTCAAATCTACCACCAAGCTCATGGTCTACAGGGCTGCAGTAATACCTGCCCTCCTGTATGGATCAGAGGCATGGACAATGTACAGAAGACACCTCAAGTCGCTGGAGATATATCACCAACAATGTCTCCGCAAGATCCTACAAATCCCCTGGGAGGACAGGCGCACCAACATCAGTGTCCTCATCCAGACTAACATCCCCAGCATTGAAGCACTGACCACACTCGATCTGGGCAGGCCACATGGTTCGCATGCCAGACACGAGACTCCCTAAGCAAATGCTTTATGCGGAGCTCCTTCACGGCAAACGAGTCAAAGGTGGGCAGCGGAAAACGTTACAAGGACACCCTCAAAGCCTCCCTGGTAAAGTGCGACATCACCACTGACATCTGGGAGTCCCTGGCTGAAGACTGCCCTAGGTGGAGAAAGTGCATCCGGGAGGGCGTTGAGCTCTTCGAATCTCAATGCCGAGAGCATGCAGAAACCAAGCGCAGGCGGCGGAAGGAGTGTGTGGCAAACCTGTCCCACCGATCCCTTCCCTCGGCGAATGTCTGTCCCACCTGTGACAGAGTCTGTGGCTCTCACATTGGACTGTTCAGCCACCTAAGAACTCACTTCAGGAGTGGAAGCAAGTCTTCCTTGATTCCGAGGGACTACCTATGATGATGATGCTATCCCTCTCCGAAACCCTGCGTGGCCTCCCTCTGCAATGTTTTAAGAGGATCTTCCTCGCAGGAAGAGTTTTGAGTTCTGAGATTCTGTCTTTCCGGTGTCACGGCCAGTCTTGCCGGAAACAAGAATGCAAAAAGAGCGAATTGGTTTTGTTCACGATGTAATACTGAAAGAGTGAGGGGTCAGCTCGCATTCCGTAATGGAAATGGTGAGCGGTGCACGGCACCGGGTAGAGATATCACAGTCTTTGCTAACGGAGCCTCATACTCTCTCTCTCTCTCTCTCTCTCTCAGCAGCTGCTGCTGCGAGTTGGTATTCTTGGCATCACTTCACTTTTTACTGTCGTGGCCCAGTTAAACTTCCTGAAGCCAGCTGACTGGTGGATTTTTTAATTTGTGCTTGGCCGGCACCGCCCTTCCGTGTGGCCAACAATGCTGCCGTACAGCAGGGGCGGTGCGCAGCTCAAAGTTGTGCAATAGCTACAGGAGCATTTCTGAACTGCTGAAGTATGGATATATTTCTTGAACGCCTCACGCAGCAGCTGGGGAAGCCAACCAAGGGCCTGTTGGGATGGTTGGTGAAAAGGTTGTTGGAGAAGAGGAACAGATTCCTGGAGACGAATACTGTCAAACTGTGTGACATTCAGCCTGAGAGTGTGGTGCTGGAAGTGGGCTTTGGACCAGGCCTGGGATTTCTGGAAGCTGCCAAACGCCTCACACACCCCAGAGGGAAACTGTATGGCCTGGATTACTCCGAGTATATGCATAATGTAGCCAGCAGGAGGCTGCAGGCTGACATTCAGGCAGGGAAGGTGACACTGTTTCTGGGCAGTGTGGAGCAGATCCCTCTGGAAGACAGTGTGGTGGAAAAAGTGTATCACTGCAACTGTTACTATTACTGGCCTGACCTACGAGCTGGGAGATCTACAGAGTCATGAAACCAGGTACAGCTGGAGCTCTTTAATTAGAACAGCAATATGTATTTATGTAGTGCCTTTAACGTGGTGAAATGGCCCAAGGCACTTCACAGGAGCATTATGAGATTTAAAAATTTGACACCGAGCCGCATAAGGAGAATAGCTTGGGCAAAGGTAGGTTCTAAGGAGCGTAAAGGAGCACGCGGTGTCCACCGATACGCGTGCGGACTTCCGTGAGAGGTGGTGCCGGAGGGACTGGAGTGCATCATTACCCCCGGCAACCACATTTTAATTTGACCATCATTTCCCAAAAAGTATAATTTGTTAATTTGTCAGTACTAGTGCCTCTTTAACAAGGGGGCACTTAATTTAAACTTTAGTTAAGGAGCGTCTTGAAGGAGGAAAGAGAGGCGGAGAGGTTTAGGCAGAGAATTCCAGAGCTTCATATCATCATAGGTGGTCCCTCGAGCGAGGATGGCTTGCTTCCACACTAAAAGGGATGAGTTTGCAGATGTTCCAGTCCTGAACTCCATGATCTAAGACCATGCTGTGTGGTGAATTTGTGGGGTAGGTCGTTTATAAAAATTGCCAAGAGTAATGGACCCAAATCTGACCCTTGGGGAGCACCATTGCAAACTACCTCCAGTCTGAAAAACTTCCATCCACCAGCACCCTTCCTGTCACTGAGTCAATTCTGTATCCACACCACCACTTTCCCCTTAAATCCATGGGCTTCCTTCTTCTTAACACACCTTTATCAACCTTCCCTGTTACCTCATCAAAGAATTTAATTAAATTTGTCAGACACGATTTATCTTTAAAAAATCCTTGCTGGCTTTCCTTGATTAACCCATGCCTTACCAAATTGGATCTGATGTCGGCCGATATGACACTGGAGCTTGTCGAATCGTCGAAGAAACTTGCGTGCATCAATACACATAAAGGGCTGTTCATTTACAATAGGTGTCCTTTCGTAATTCGCTCGGCTGCAGCCATATTTCAGAGAAACATGGAGAATTTACTGAAATCCGTCCCTCGAACCGTGGTGTTCCAAGTCGACATTCTGGTCACAGGTCGTGACACTGCCGAACACCTGCACAACCTGGAAGAGGTTCTACGTCGTCTGGAACATTCAAAGTGGGTCTTTATGGCACTGAAAGTCGAATTCCTGGGAAGGAAGGTTGATGCAGAAGGCATCAGGCCTACAGACTCGAAAACAGAGGTCATCAAAAATGCACCCAGACTCCAGAATGTGACGGAGCTGCGTTCGTTCCTTGATCTTCTCAACTACTTTGGCAATTTCTTGCCGAAATTGAGCACATTATTAGAGCCACTGCACATGCTGCTCAGAAAAGACGACAACTGGGTTTGGGGTGTAGCTGAAGACAGGGCCTTCGAGAAGGCTAGAAATCTGCTTTGTCCCAGCAAATTGCTCGTACATTATGATCCGTGCAAGTGTTTAGTATTAGCCTGTGATGCTTCTTCACATGGAGTTGGTTGCGTGCTCCACCAATCCAATGAGTCGGGCAAACTACAACCCGTTGTGTACGTGTCGAGAAGCATGTCTAAAGTGGAAAGAGCCTACAGCATGGTAGAGAAAGAAACTTTAACCTGTGTATATGGGGTAAAAAGACGCACCAGTATCTCTTTGGGCTTTGTTTCGAGCTTGAAACCGATCACAAGCCGCTCGTATCTTTGTTTTCAGAGCATAGCGGTATCAACACCAATACGTCGTCCCACATCCAGAGGTGGGCGCTGACACTATCTGCCTATGATTATGTCATTCACCATAGACCTGGCACTGAGAATTGTGCCGATGCATTGAGCTGTATACCGTTGCCCACGCCAAAGGTGGAAACGCTACAGCCCACAGACCTGCTGTTGGTCATGGATGCCTTTGAGAGTGAAGGGTCGCCTGTCACTGCTCAACAAGTTAGGATATGGACCAGCCCAGGATCTGATCTTATCGCTTGTAAAACGTGTCCTTAGTAGTGATTGGTCGGCCATTCCCAGGGAAATGTGTGATGGGACCAAACCTTACAACCGTCACAAAGATGAACTATCCATTCAATCTGATTGTTTGCTATGGGGTAATCGTGTTGTTATGCTCAAGAAAGGCAGGGAGAGATTTGTATGGGATTTACACAGTACCCATCCCGGTATTGTGATGATGAAGGCCATTGCCAGGTCTCATGTTTGGTGGCCTGGCATTGACTCTGATTTGGAGTCATGTGTGCATCAGTGCAACACTTGCATGCTGTTAAGCAATGCACCAGTGGAATCTCCATTAAGTGGATTTATGAAAGGGAATTCATGTTTGACAAATTTGCTGGAATTCTTTGAGAATGTAATGAACAGGATGGATAAAGGGGAACCAGTGGATGTGGTGTATTTGGACTTCCAGAAGCCATTTGACAAGGTGCCTTTTGGTTACTGCACAAGATAAAAGTTCACGGGGTTGGGGGTAATATATTAGCATGGATAGAGGATTGGCTAACTACCAGAAAACAGAGTCGGGATAAATTATTAATTCTCGGGTTGGCAATCAGTAACTAGTGGGGTGCCGCAGGGATCAGTGCTGGGACCCCAACTATTTACAATCTATATTAACGACTTGGAGGAAGGGACCGAGTGTAACGTAGCCAAGTTTGCTGACGATACAAAGATGGGAGGAAAAGCAACTTGTGAGGAGGACACAAAACATCTGCAAAAGGACATTGACAGGCTAAGTGAGTGGGCAAAAGTTTGGCAGATGGAGTATAGTGTTGGAAAGTGTGAGGTTATGCACTTTGGCAGAAAAATGGAAGAGCAATTATTAAATGGAAAAAATTGCAAAATGCTGCAGTACAGCAGGACCTGGGGATCCTGGTGCATGAAACACAAAAGGTTAGTACGCAGGTACAGCAAGTGATCAGGAAGGCCAATGGAATCTTGGCCTTTATTGCATCGGGGATGGAGTATAAAAGCAAGGAAGTCTTACTACAGTTATACAGGGTATTGGTGAGGCCTCATCTGGAATACTGAGTGCAGTTTAGGTTTCCATATTTAAGAAAGGATATACTTGCTTTGGAGGCAGTTCAGAGAAGGTTCACTAGTTTGATTCCGGAGATGAGGAGGTTGACTTATGAGGAAAGATTGTGTAGGTTGGGCCACTACTCATTGGAATTTAGAAGAATGGGAGGTGATCTTATCAAAACGTATAAGATTATGAGGGCTTGACAAGGTGGATGCAGAGAGGATGTTTCCACTGATAGGGGAGACTGGAACTAGAGGGCATGATCTTAGATTAAGGGGCCACCCATTTAAAACTGAGATGAGGAGGGATTTCATCTGTGAGGGCTGTAAATCTGTGGAATTCGCTGCCTGGGAGAGCTGTGGAAGCTGGGTCATTGAACAAAATTTAAGGTAGAGATAGAGAGGGGGGGAGGAGAGGTGGAGTGGGGGGGGGGGGGAGGAGAGGTGGAGTGGGGGAGGAGAGGAGAGGTGGAGCGGGGGAGGTGAGGAGAGGTGGGGGGGATGGTTGGGTGGGGTGGTGGGGGGAGGAGAGTGGGGGGGGATGTGTGGGGGGGTGGAGAGTGGGTGGAGTGGGGGGGATGGGTGGGGGGGAGGAGAGGGGGTGGAGTGGGGGGGGGAGGAGAGGCGGTGGAGTGGGGGGGGATGGGTGGGGGGGGAGGAGTGGGGGGGTGGGTGGGGGGTAGGGTGGGGGGGGATGGGTGGGGGGAGGAGAGGGGGTGGAGTGGGGGGAGGAGAGTAGGGGGGGGTGGGGGGAGGAGAGTAGGGGGGTGGGGGGAGGAGAGGGGGTGGAGTGGGGGGAGGAGAGTAGGGGGGGAGTGGGGGGGAGGAGAGGGGTGGAGTGGGGGGAGGAGAGTAGGGGGGGGTGGGGGGAGGAGAGTGGGGGGAAGGGGGTGGGGGGAGGAGAGTAGGGGGGGGTGGGTGGGGAGAGTGGGGGCGAAGGGGGGGGGAGGAGAGTAGGGGGGTGGAGTGGGGGGAGGAGAGTAGGGGGGGTGGGGGAGGAGAGTAGGTGGGGGGGAGGAGAGTGGGGTGGGGGAGGAGAGGGGGTGGAGTGGGGGGAGGAGAGGGGGTGGAGTGGGGGGAGGAGAGTGGGGTGGGGGGAGGAGGGGGAGGGGGTGGAGTGGGGGGGGATGGGTGGGGGGGAGGAGTGGGGGGGATGGGTGGGGGGTAGGGTGGGGGGGGATGGGTGGGGGGAGGAGAGGGGGTGGAGTGGGGGGAGGAGTGTAGGGGGGGTGGGGGGAGGAGAGTAGGGGGGGGTGGGGGGAGGAGAGGGGGTGGGGTGGGGTTGGGTTGGGGGAGGAGAGGGGGTGGGGTGGAGGGTTGGGGGGAGGAGAGGGGGTGTGGTGGAGGGGGTGGGGGTGTTGGATTGGGGAGGAG